>NW_005843346.1:154924-190251 GCF_000455745.1 Alligator sinensis | reverse complement strand
ATCCGGTGATCAGTGTGAGCTGCACCAAGAAGACTTGGGTGCTTGTGCTGGCCCCAGCTGGTGGCAGCAGCATGCTGTCATCCTACACACAAATCTGGGGGGCCCACACCTCCTGGTAGGGCTGTGAGGCTGTGCCAGTCTCTTCCTGGGGAGTGCGGGCCCCTGGATCTGAGCGCAGGATGACAGCAGACTGCCGTCCCTCCCCCAAAGCAATGGGGCTGGAAGGGGCCTCAGGGACAGATTGCAGACAGTGGGCAGCTACAGATGTCAATATCAGAACAGCCCTTCTCCCCCTCTTCCCCCTCCCTTTTCTTAGTTTCTATTTCCCTGAAAACCTGGCTCTGAAACATCTGAAACAACCAAAACATCTGAAATGTTTCAGATGGTTTGGTTTCATTTTGGAGACATTTCAGAGCCTTCCATTTCATTTCAGATTCAGTGTTTCAGGCACCAAAACAGGTTGAAATGAAACACGTCTGAAATGAAATGGCTGCTGAAATACAAACACAAATTACTTTTATAGGTCTGACTCCTGCACTTCTTCAGCAAGGGACACCAACACTCTGGTAATGATTGCTTCCATTTTTGTCTTAGCTGATGTAACTTTACTTTGTACATTTTCTTAATTAACATACATATGCAAGCTGTACACTTAAAACTAAGACCATGTTGCACAACACAGTAGGTACAAGCACGATCTTGGAAAGCATCAAGTTGACTTCTGAGGCTACCTTCTCATTTAAGAAGTAACCAATATCAGTGCTCTTGTGGACTATAAGGTTTGGTATGGTTCAAGTGGCTGCCAATATCAGACTGATTGCTAAGAGCAACTGAAAGAATTTGCCCCTGCTACATAAGTTCTACATCAGATGTGTTATCTTCCAGTGATTCTATTCTTTAAAACATACTTGTGCTTTGACATCATGTTGCCCAATCCCTGGTAGAATTGCAAATGTTTGTGCACATGCCAGAGCCTAAGACCCAGTAAAAAAAAGTAATATGGAAAGCAAACATATGCAGATGAAGCAACTCACATGGGAAGTACAAGTATACCAGACCCTGCCACCCCAGGAAATGGCACAGGGAGCTGGCAAGGAAAGTTCCCACTTTTATATAGGGGATGCTGGGGATTAGGATCACAAGCCAATGGGCTAAAGGGAGGAGGACAGACACAAGTACATAAACATTAACTTTAAGTTACATACACTTAGGATCTGGGTAAAAGGAAGTAAACAGTGACACTGTGGGGAAATCACCCATGAAGAGGTAACTGGTACAAAACACTAATACCATGAGACATACGGTTGAGAACCTGAAACACTTCCACAACTCCAGAGGGCTCCAAACCAGTCTCTGGTCCCATAAAATGCTTAATTGCCATCTTTCTGGGTTCCACATCTGAGCCTCACTGCTTCAGCTCACAGTCCTAGCTCCACCACTCCTCCTGACTCTCCAGTCACACATCTCCTGCATTGCCATGCGATCCACGTTCCAACACTGCTCCTTCCAGTTCCCTCTGCCCCCTGCCACCTTCTGGGTGTTGTAGTGTTGTAGTGTATGTTGCAGTTCCTTCCTCCAGTCCTCCAGGGGTTTATGAGCTCTGCAGTTCATATTACAAAATTGCAGCACATGACATTAAAATTCACAATACATAACATGACACTACAACAGTTACATTGTGAGTAAAACTCAAGTGAACCATTGTAAAAAACAAACAAACAAAAAAACTAGATAAGAGTACATGTCCATTTGTAAAAGATGGAAGATTTTGTTACTTAGTGGTGAAACAGATATGTTTTTCTTTCTGGACAAAAATGTTAAACCAGGACAGAAACACTATTTTTAAATTGCTTTGGGATGCCCAGGACAGTTTTTTTTTTTGAGGTGGGACTATTTCAGCCTAAGCAGGGCATTTAGAAGCCATAATCTTTTAAAATCAGGATCATAAAGGCTCAGTGTTGTCCCAGTGGAGGTGGTGTGTTTTCAGACTGGTTGGAAATGTTTGCTTCTTTCTATATGCCCATTTCCCAGTGTTAGTTTCAAATAAACAGCCCTCCAAAAAGAGTACAGCCTATCCTCTCATTATTTTTGCTCCTCTACAAGGCCTAATTTCCAGCACATCCATTTTGTTTCTAATCCCACATTCTGTTTGCACACCAGCCATGATCACAATATTATCCTTGAAAGGGATCAGCATGCCTTTTGGCTTGGACAAAATTAGTACTTCTATCTTTAACTTCTCCTGGCTTGTAAGTAATGGCACAAGTTGATCTTTTGTTATAATGAAAAGCTCAATGTATATGCATCTATACCAGTGTTTCTTAACCTTTGGGTCATGACCCAAAAATGGGTCACAAGAAATATTTGAAAGGGTCACAAGCAAGGCCCATAAAATATGAGAAAGCATGGGTTTCCCTTTGTAGGATGGCAGCATTCCAGTCTACAAGAGGCTGCTTGGGGCAATTGGATGCAGTGGGCACATGTGCATCTGCATGTGCACACGCATAAGCCAGGTACATTTGTGGCAGCAGCCCCAGCAGCTGGATGCAGGTAAGTGTATAGGGAGTGAGGTTTGGATGTCCAGGGCTTGGAGACAGTCCAAGGTGGGTGGGTGTAGGTGTGGAGTGGATGGATATGTGAAGCGGGGGATGGGTGCCTGATGTCACTGTGTGAGGGTTCCAACCCTGGGTCAGGGCAGGAGGCTGGGGGGCAAGGTGCCTGAATGTCCAGTGGGGGAAGGGGGAACGGGGGCCCTTCAGGTGTGGTGGGGAGTTTTGTGGCTGGGCCAATGGCACCAGGACCAGTGCCTGTATTCACAGGAGTGGGGTGGCTGGGAGACATTGCTTGAGCGGCTTGAGGGGCTGTGACCAAGCTGCCTGGCCTGGTGCAGAAGATCCAGCTCAGGGCAGGTGGGAGCTGTGGGTGAGGGGTGGTCCCTTCCTCCCCTCTCCAGCCCATGCCAGGGCTGGACTTGCTCCACTGTCTTCCACATGAGCCAGGGCCACTAAAGCCACTGTGCTCCAGCCCAAGTAGGATGGGGGTGTGGCAGGACAGTAGGAGGTGCTCCTGCGTTGAGCCACCCACCGCACTGTGCCCGACCACCTTTCAGGCTCTGAGTGCCTCCCTGGGGGCACCTCACGTCTGGCTGACCCCCTTCCTGGAGCACACCCGCTAGCCTGGGGTAAAAACTGCCACAACCTAGGGCTGGCTTTATTCTGGCTCTGTGCACCCTGGGAAACAGGCCTAGTAGTCCTCAAGGGTACTTGATTCACTTCAAGCACTTGTGCTTTTGACTGAGAGAAGCATTCCCAAGTAGTGGTCTTCCTTGGTCAGCCAAATCAAGGGGACCCCAAGGCATAATCTAGACCCACACCCAAAAAGTCTCCCACACTAGGTACAAAGGAGAACTTTATTGGTTACAAGGGGTAGGGTTACAATAGGGTACAGGGTAGAGCAATATCAGAGAAATCCCATAGAGCAAACTCCCAAGGCTGGGTAGCCTTTGATCACGCATCTGAGTTACTGCAAGCCATATATCTAGTTAGATCTCAGGTAGCTTACTCACGAGTATCATCCAGAGGCAGGTGGAGATTCCCTCTGGAGGCAGGCAGTTCACTGATCATGATTTTTGAGAAAGAGAGCAAGTTTCAGAAGGTAAGCTCTTCTCTCTCTCTGAGTCTTCTTCATGGCTGCTGCCCCCTTCCTCCTGGGCAGTCCTTAACTTATATAGGCCTGATGATCTCATTTACCTAGTCCAATGGAGGCCATCACCTGTTCGCTGTCAGCCAACCAATTTGAAATGCATCACTAGTTGCTGGGAAGACTGGCAGTTCCTATCTCCCCAGGGAGCCCACGCCCCTCACCCAGGTATGTGATACTAGTCACGTAGGCAGAGGGAGCAGGTTTCCCCCCTCCCTCAGGAATGTATCCAGCTCAGGTTACCTAAAGACATAGGGTAAGGTGTGTACCCTCTGCATAGCTCATCTTAACCAAATTGTCACAGAGCAGAGGTTTTGGGGAGAAACAGAGGTGGCCTTCTGCCATACTTCCCTGCCCTCCTTTAAAAGCTTGGACACATGGCTTTACAGAGCTATGGGCACGAGCATGTTTAGTTTGGAAGGGTCACCTTTCACACCTAAAGAGAGATTGCACAAGACATAAGACTGGTCATAACAATAATACACATAGAACATGAATGCACATTGGGGAACTCCCATACCAGAGCTCTCTCAGATGGGACTGAGTCCATGTGACCCACTACCCAGAGTCCTTTCATGACAGGGCATCTGCTATCACATTCTGGCTTCCCTTGATGTGTTTGACAGTGAAATTGAACTTACAAAGCTGCCAGACCCATCGTTGAAGCTTCGCAGTGGTGTTTTGCGTTGTTTGCATCCATTGCAGTGGGGCATGGTCCGATAGGACAGAGACCTGCTGCCCCCACAAATAAGGCCTCAGTTTGTTCAGCACCCAGATAATTGTCAAACACTCCTTCTCAATAGATGACAGGCTCTGCTCCTGAGGGATTAACTTCTGGCTTAGGTACACCACGGGGTGCCGTGTCTCTTGGTGCTCTTGTAAGAGTATAGTTCCTAGTCCTGAGTCGGAGGCATCAGTGGATATGTAGAAGGGTTTATCATGGACTGGTGCTTTCAGAATTGGTTGTTTGATCAGGGCAGCCTTTAGGGTGTCAAATGCTTCTCAGCACCCCTGCTTCCAGACCACTGGATCAGGGCTTCCCTTCTTGGTCAGCTCGTATAGGGGAGCTGCCATCGCTCCTAATCCGGGGACAAACCGCCTGTAATATCCAGCCAGGCAAAGGAAGGCTCTGACTTGCTTCTTGGTTTGTGGAGGTGGCCAGTCTCTAATGGCCTTGATCTTGTCCCACAAGGGCACAATATGACCTCCACCCACACAATGTCCCAAGTATACCACTTCAGATAGTGCCCACTGGCACTTTTTGACTTTCACAGTAAGATCAGCTTGCTTGATCTTGCCTAACACAGTGGTCAGATGACTCAGGTGCGATTCAAAGTCCTGACTGAAGATGGTGATGTCATTGATGTAAGCCATGGCAAACTGCTCACATCCTTGTAGCAGGTTATTAATCAGTCTTTGAAAAGATGCGGGAGAGTTGTGCATACCAAAAGGTAAAACTGTAAACTCATATAGTCCCACAGATGTGGTAAAGACAGACTTGGCTATGGTGTCCATTTGCCAGAATCCTTTGGACAAATTGAGAGTAGAGATAACCTTGGCTGGGCCCAGGCAATCAAGTAAAGGGTCCATCCTGGGCATAGGGTAAGCATCAGGGGTGGTAATAGCATTCAGCTTCCGGTAGTCCACACAGAACCAGATGGACTCATCCTGCTTCCGGGTAAGTACCACCAAGCTGGCCCAGGGACTCATTGAAGGCTGGATTACTCCTAACCCTTTCATCTCTGTGATCTCTCATGTTATTTCTTGCCTCACCTTCTCATTAACTGGATAAGGTCTGGACTGGATAGGGCTATGGCTGCCCGTGTCTATAGAGTGTACTGTCAGGTTCGTTTTACCTGGTTTGTTGGAGAACACTGTCTCAAAGTCTTTGAGTGCTGTGAGCAGCTTGTCCTTGTCCTGGGAGGGCAGATGGTCTGGTAGGTGGAGTTCCTCTATTCCTGCCTCTCCATCCCAGTCACTATACATGACCAGCTCCTCTGGATCCTCAGGTGATCCTTCTACTGAGGAAATCCAGAATACTGCATCATTTCTATTAAAGTATAGTTTAAGCATGTTCATATGGACTGAGTTGTGAAATCCACTAGAGTCAGGATGTATTTCTTCCCTCTATCTGTCTTATGCCTCAGAGGACCCACAATGTCTATACGCACCCTTTGGAAGGGTTGATCAGTGATAGGGAGTGGCTGTAGGGGAGCCTTTCTCTTGTCCCCACTTTTGTCTGTCCACTGGCATGTCTCACAAGATCTGCAGTAGTCTGTCACATTCTGGGCAATTTTGGGCCAATAAAAGTTTGCCTGCAGATGCTGGTGTGTCTGTCCCTTGCCCATGTGACCAGCACACGGTAAATCGTGAGTCATGGAAAACAATTGTTGTCTGAACTTACAAGGTACTATGAGCTGGTGATGGGGTTCCCAGGTCTCTGCATGGTTATTCGGTACCCACAACCAATAGAGAAGTTCCTTATCCCAGACTACCTGTTCCCTGTTATCTCGGGTGAACTCTGTCTCTTGTTCCTGAGCCATCTGCCAGAGTTCCTCCAAGCTGGGGTCCTCTAGAACCTCCTGCTTGAACTCCTCTTGCCCAACTAAGCAATCAGCAGAGAGTTCTGGTGCTCCTGTAAGGAGTGCACCTGCACCCTTGGGGATGTCCTTTAACTTCTCCCCAAGAGTCTCAGTTTCCTTTGCCACTGACTGACGAGACTCCTCCCTGGGACTGTCACATAACCCAACCTTGAGGTCACTGGTTTCCTCAATGGCCAGGGGCTGGTTGCAGTCAGAGGGAGTCTGAGTTTCTCCTTCCTCCCACTCTGCCTCAGTAGCCAATTGGGTGACCAGGCCCTGGGAAGTTTCCATTCCTCCCACCTTAGCCTTTCTGCTCTGTTGACAAGTCACCACATTAACACAGTAGGGCTCTAGCTCTAGGAGGTGGCCCTCCTCCCTTTGCAAGTATTCTAGATCCATAACATCACATCCTACCAGGAGGGGGACACGAGTCCCTTCCAGCACACCCAGTTCTATGCACATCCTGCAGCCTCTCCACTCGATGGGGGGACAGGTTACCGGTACCTCAAATGGCGGGGACCCCCACCCCTTGAATGGTAAGGGTCCTCCCAGGAACTATATCTGCAAGTGAAACAAGGTTGGCATTGATTAATGATACACTGGACCCTGTGTCCAGTTCCCCGACAAGGTTTCTCCCATTTACCGTTATCTTAGTCTGGTGGAAGGCCATCACCTCCCCTGGGTTTGTAATCCTGTAGCAACAGGCATGCCCCTTTGAGTGGCTTGGGTATCCCCGCTCACTGCTTACAGCTGTTGCATATCTGACTGGCTTGGGTTTGTTGCTGAGCTTTGGGCAGTTGGGCCTGATGTGGCCCAGCTTCCCGCAGTTAAAGCACCCCCTCTTTTCTGAATTGGGTGGTTTGTCTGAATCTGGGGCTGTCTTGCACTCAGCAGGAGGTGGCCGTCTTCCCCTTTTGGGCCTGGCCCTCCCTTCCCCACTTTTTGGAACCCTTTCTGCAGAGTAGGGAGGCTTCTTGTCCAGCCTCTCGCGATTTAGCAACAGCTGGTCCTCAATTTCAGTGGCCTCTTGGATACTTTTGGGGACCCTGTCTTTGAGTAGGGTTTTAAATTGCTCGGACAGCGGTGTTAAAATTGGTCCAGTGCTATGGGATTTAGTGCCTTCTCTCTATTGTCAGCCTTGGCTCTGTCTGCCCATTTAAAGAGTAAGTACCACACCTGGGCCACAAAATTAACCATTGTCTTCCCTGGTTCTGGGATGGTATTCCGGATTTTTTTACTGGAAATAATCCGGTCCTAACCTGAACCTTGAACACAAAGCATTTTTAAAGTCATCATAGTTATCTGCTCATTCCGAGGGCAGGCTGTTCAGGACCACAGACATGTCACCCTCTACCAGAGCAGCCGTGTGTTTCATGAACTCTTTGTTTGGCAACTTCTATCAGCGTACTTGGTTTTCAAAGATGCTTAGGAACACTTCTGGGTCATCCCCGTCTTCATAGCGAAAGAAGATCGGGGTGTTCAGTCTGGGGGATGCATCTAGTGCTGGCTGGGCACCCACTGTTTCAGCATTTGCCTGCATTTGGACTATTGCGAGCTCATGCACCCATTGGCACTGAGCCTCTCTAGCTTCATGCTCACACTGTTCCTTCTCATGCTGATGCTGTTCCTTCTCATGCTGACGTTAGGCCTCCAGATCCATCCTTTTGAACTCTAGCTCATGCTTGAGCTTGAGCTCTCACTCCTCAGCTCCTAGCTGCAGCTGGAAGTTCTGGAACTCCCACTCAGAGGGTGGCCCCTCAGTGCCCCCCACACTTGGGTTTGGGAAGGACACGCAGAGGTGTTCTTAAGGCCTGGGCATTATCACACAGGATCTTAATCAGGTCTTCTCTCTTTTTCTCCTTCTTCACTGGAAGGCCTCTCTCTTTCATCAGCTCTCTCAAGTCAGCTACTGTCAGGTGGTCATACTTGTCAGCCATTCTAGCTATCTACACTATCCAGTTGACTCAATGCCAAATTAGAAACTGTTTGCTCAGGGGTTTTCAGTGACTCTATTCCCTTCCCCAGATTATGCCTTCAATATAGCAGGTTGTCAAATCCCAATGCTCCCACTACATGTGGCAGGCCAGTAGGGAGTGCTCCTGTGTGGAGCAACCCACCTCACAGTGTCCGACCACCCTCCAGGCCCCAGGGAGGCACTCAGAGCCTGGAAGGTGTTCAGGCACAGTGAGGTGGGTGGCTCAATGCAGGAACACCCCCTACTGGCCCACCACAGGGGGCATCTGGGGGCCCCCTTCGGCATGGCTGGGGGTGGGGGTGGGCAGGAGGCTGTGGATTGGGAGTGAGAGCACTAGCAGGGCTGGGGAGCTGGGGTGAGGCCTAGCCATCGATCTTTACTAATGGGTCCCAGTACAAAATGTTGAGAGCTACTGCTCTACACCACAGTTCTCACTGACCTTCCTTAAGTACACACAGGCTGAGATTCCTTTCAGCTCCTTTATTTAAGGGCATTCAACTTGCAAGCCCCTTAATTGCAAGGCTGGCTGGATTTTCTTTGATTCCAGTTCAGGAATTTGTGGAACATATTTGAATTTACTGGGAATAGAAGTTGCTCTTTCTTTCCTGTGGAGTCACTGTCTCAAGGATGAAACCTTATGTCCCAATGACAGCAAGAATATAGCTTCTGCAGAACCAAAATATTCTATGGGAAACCTAAATTTTTGCAATTTTTTCTCATGTTCCTTTGGAAAAGTCTAAACAATAGATCCTCTTTGGGATTGACTTAAACCAAATAAAAGCATTTCATTTTGCTGATTTGGAAGGAACCATTTAATTCAGAAGCAGTTTGATATCCAGTACTTCTGCCTAGGGTGCTGCAGATGATCATGAGAACTATAACCCCCTTGAATCATTACCTATGAAAAACACTACTTGGCTAAACTACATCTCCCATGATTCAGCACAGCCACCCCTCTGTCATAGTCTGTACTGGCACCTGGGACAGGTGCAGTTCAATGTCAGATGGATCCAAAGTGAAACAGTTCATTATTCTCAAGTTGAAACTTTCTGGCTCTTCCTATTGCATGAAAATATTCATAGACATTACTTTTAATCCTGGTTTTGGGCAGAAATCAATGTCTAAATGTGGGAGACTTAAGTGGGATAGAAATATCTCCACCCCTTCCCTGAATCCCCTAACAGTCTGTCAGGTCCTGTTTGGAACCATGTTCAGGGCTAATAAGTGAGAGGCCATGGCCATATTTCTCACCTGATGCTTTTGCCTAATCTATATTTAGTTATACTTTGAACAGTAGCTCTAGCTACCAAGGGGGCTAAGTCACATCAGTGCACATGACTAACTACTGGTATGGATTGTCTCTGGTACTCTCAGCTACCTTACTTTGAGAGTAGAGTAAAAATAAGGCAAGCGGGTTAAAATGATTCCTCATAGGGCAGAGGAGGGACGGTCAATGGAGGGTGGGCGTGGGTGGTTTAAGGCTCTCAAATGAAAAGCAGGCAGCCAGAGAGTTGATCTGATGTAGGTGTGTGAATGAAAGAAGCACAACTTAGGCAAGAAGTGGTAAACTTGTAACAAGATATATATACCACAGAATGGAAAATACATTTCCCTTTGATACTGGAAATACAAGAAACAGAACGCGTACTGCAGCAGCAAGATTCCCTGAGCTGGTCCTCACCTCAGCATAGGGCATGACCTTCAGTCGCTCTGTTTTCCCCTGTAAAATGGATCCAATCATACTGTCCATCCTTAGAGGGGAAGAAATTCAATAGCTACTGTGAGTGAAGCTGCATGAAATATTTAAGGCAAAACACTTTTTTTCTTCTGGAACACTTGAGTCAATTGAAATATTTCAAGGCTTGTGATGATTTAAGTATTTTTTTTTTAATCAAAAGCAAGCCATAAAAATAAACAAAATGCTAAAAATCACATTTCTCTTCAACATTTTCTAAAAGAAACCTTTTTATATTACTGCTAAAAAATTCATTAAATTTTTCAGTGTACTCTAATTGAAAAAAACAAAAAAACAAAAACCAAAAAACCTTAAAAGGAAACAAAGCATGTGACCCTTGTTGTTCACTTTCTGGCTTGCCAGGAAAGAACAGGCTATGGTTAGCAGCCACTGGGCACGTCAAATATGCTACCATGCATTAAAGCATATGTGTATTCATGTTCACTGTGCAGATATGTTTGTACTTTATTGAACATAGCTCCCATCTAAGTGTTTGGACTATATAGTGGGCCTGTGTGAAGCAGCTAGTATTCACTTTGGATTCAGCTGATTCGGGGGACAGTGATTTGATTTGGTGATTCAAATCACTGTCCCGAATCGATTTGGCTGAATCTGGAGATTCAGCTGCTGGGAAAGCAGTGAGGGGCTGGGGGCTGGCAGGGGTCCCCCCATGGTCCCCTCTCCCAGCCACCCCTCCACCACCCCTGCTTATCAGCTCTGAGTCCAGCTGCAGCTCCCTGCTGCAGCCACCGGGTCTGTTCAAATTATCAAAGTTCTCTGAATCTTTTCTGAAGATTCAGAGAGCTTCAAATCAATTTGGACCTTTTAATTGGTCCCCTGATTCCATTTGGATTCAGAGATTTGGCCACCGAACTGGGCTGAATCTCCTTTGAATCAAAGCACCACCTCAAGCTTCTCACAGCCCTACTATGTAGGTCCCAGTGACATCAAAGGGAGACTTTCTAATGGTTTTACTATTTTGTTATTTGTCAGGGTTGAGGGTAGTTTTACAAAATGTCTGGATTATAGAGTTGTATAGGATGGTTTGGATATGGGTGATCCTGCCTCAGGCAGGTGGTTGGACTGGATGACCTCTGGAGGCCCTACTTCTCTATGATTCAATACTGAGAGTTAGACTGGGCCCTTGCAGGGCATCAGGCCTTTGAATGGCATGCTACCATGACAGACCAAACTTATTCTCTGGACTTATCCAGTGTCTCAACTTCTTTCCTAAAACACACCACCTCCCCCAACTACCTTGCCCAATGTCACAGCAGACTGCCAATCTGACCAATTTCCTCCTAAAGTGACTCTTAACAGCCCCACATAAGATGGAGACCTACTGGACAAAGCTCATTGATCATGATACCCCCCCACCCCCGTCTGAAAAAGCTTCATTTTAAAGATTGAGAAATGAAGGCCCAGAGAGATGAAGGGTCTTGGCCCAGGTTCCACAGGAAGAGTGTTGCAATGCTGAGGATTATACCACATTGCCTGCTTTCACTCAAGTAGAAACAGGCTGTGCTCTCCCCCTACATCTCCTGCCATACCAGGATGGACTAAAGCTATTAAGTCTGATACCCCAGGAGTCACCTGTCATCCAGCTGGGGCAGATGATGGGCCCAGTTTCACTGACCGTCCCCTTGTTTTCACACTGGCCTTCACTGCGTCAGCCTGCCAGGACTAGGTAGCTGTTTTCTCTCAGACCAAACAGTTCTAGATCTTTAAATCTCTTCCACGAAGGGAGTTCCCCTGATGCCTTAAGTAATTTCCCTTGCTTTTCTCTGAATCAGTTGCACTGTGGCAACAATAGCACTTGTGCGCGTGCTAGTTGGCGGGCTTGGAAGAGTGGGGGAGAGTAGTGTGGACTCAGAACTCTGCTGCCTCTGACTGGGTGAGTTAACGATGTGCCAAGCATGGTCATCTCCAAGCAATCCACCTTGTATGAGCGTGACGGCCAGAACCAAAGAAATTAATAAGCAATAAATATGTGCTTCTTAGAGGCATTTGGAATTTTTGTCTAATATAAAGCTTGTATTTTTGTAACCTGCAAATGTAACTTGTAACTGTTTGTGGAACTGACTAGGCCTCAGAGACAAAACTATAGCTGTAAGATTAGCTGACCTAATGGTTTTTAGCTCAGAGTTTATCCTTGATGATGATAAAAACTGGATTCAACCACCTGGCCTACCCAGCACATTCCAGGAAAGCACGTCTCATAAAAACATAGCCAAAGGAATCTAAAGGGGTTGGATTTAGGCGGAGTAATGTTCATTTCAAACCTGAAGAAGCTGCATTGTAATTTGCTTATTGGATAAACCCAAATTTGTGTAGTAACCTGTGCAGAGATTTAAAATATTCAAAAGCAGCATGAATTCAAGCCAGAAGAACCATTAATAGACTGGCTAATTCAAATGTATAGTGAAGGGGCATTTGCAGTTTCAGTGAATAGTTCCAAAGCCACAAAATGGTTCTGTGCCCTGAGCTCCAGTTAAATCAGTTTGCAGAAAGTGATAAAAATGTTACTTTGTTTTCTCCTGCACTCCAAGTCACTGCAGCAGGTTACGGTAATATGGAAAAAGAGCTTAATCCTCAGGTTAACCCCTCAGGCATGGGCCAATTTAGAAGAGGCTGTCCACTGCTTGTATCAATTAACAGTAACTAAAATCATTCACGCTGCAGCTTGGATTCGCACACCAGATGCAGAAATCATGACAGCACCGTTGTGGAGGAGGTTTTGCCAACAAGCACCCACAAAGTACACCTCAACCCTGTTGTCCCTGGAGCCAGAGGCGGTGAATCACCTGGTAAGAGATGTGATCCAGTGATTAGCGCAGCTTTTATCCATTTTGCAGAAGCCAAGCCTTACCAAGCTGACGAAAGCTGCCAAAGCCATGGCAGTGGCCTCAGTGAAAGATAAACCCCCTGACGCCCCCCCCACCCCCCAAATTGTTAAGAAAAGCTGAGAAAGGCTGGCCCAAGACTCCACAAGCAAAAATGAGGAAAGACTTGTTAGCTGTCTGTTTCAATAAAGTGCAAATCAATAGACTGCCCACCAATGTCTTGCAAGGGCTGTGGACTAAACACTGTACCAAGAGGGCAAGCCCAAAAGCAGAGCCTTCTGCGCCACCAACAGTGTCACCGGAGAGATTCTCTGCCCTGAGGGCAAAACTGTCAACATTTTCCAAGGCATATGTGGGGCCGCCAGCTTTTACCCTGCCTAATAATGTGGCCTAAGGAGTCCAGCCAGCCCAATCCCCAAAGAAAGGTGCCACAATGGGGGAAGTAGGAAGCTGGAGACCAGTATCTGAAGTTAATATTAACTACTTAATTCGGATACCTGTACAGATTTAATTAAATGGAAGAAAGAATCAACTAACATGCTACTAGACACTGGTACCCAGCTATGCGTTTTGAACTGTGCATAATAGAAAGGGGCACAGGGAACCTCCTACCAGGTAGTAGGAGTGGGAGGCGCCAAATGACCGGAACATCTGGTCCAACCCACATTCACCTTCCCTAATGGTTCCGTAGTAACAGCAGCCACTGTAATCCTCTGGGGAGGGCCAAATTTACTGTGTCTGAACGTGTTGCAGGGGCAGCAGTTTAACCTTAAGCAGGAAACCTGGCAGTTTGGCTGCACCATGGCCCAGAAGAGTGAGCAGGAAGATGTGATGACGGCAGTAGCCTGATGCTCCATGACCCCGCTTGCCCTGCCAGCCATGAATTCCAGGAAGATAAGTTACCAAATGTTTTGGGTTTTTTTTTAATGAATCCAGAGTAGGTGCTTGCACAATTCTGGGGGGAGTCTGTTTCAGACCCTGGACACTCAGGTCATACAGAAGTTTTTCTTTATGTCCAGTCTAAATCAGCCTTCCAGAAGTTTGTGGCCTTTAGACCTTTTTATCCCTTGGGGAGCCCTGGTGAACAAATGTTCTCCCAGATTCTGGTGCACCCCCCTTATATACTTATAGGCTGCCACCAAGTCCCCCCTGAGCATTCTCTTCTCCAGGCTGAAGAGTCCCATAGCTCTCAGCATCTCCTTGTAAGACTTGCCCTCTTGGCCCTTGATCATGTGGGTGGGTTTCCTTTGGATTCTCTCAAGTTTATCCACGTCCCTCCTGAAGTGGGGGGCCCCAAACTGGATGCAGTACTCCAGCTGTGACTTCACTAAGGCCAAGTAAAGTGGGAGGATTTAGTTCCTGGTTTTGCTTGAGATGCATCAGTGGATGCATGCCAGAGTTTGGTTTGCTTTGCCAGCTACGGCATTGCATTGGTGGTTCATGTTCATCTTGCAGTCAATCAAGACCCCCAAGTCTTTTTCAGTAGAGATGCTAGCAAGTGTAGCACTGTTGAGCCTATAAGTATGATGCTGTTTTTTCCTCCCAAGGTGGAGCACCCTACACTTCTCTATGTTGAATGCCATCAGGTTTTGTTCTGCCCATTTTGCAAGCCTGTCCAGGTCAGCCTGTATCCCCAGCCTGTCCTCCAGTGTGACCGCCTTACCCCATAGTTTAGTATCATCCATGAACTGTGCTAGTCCATATCTGATGCCCAAATCCAGATTATTAATGGAGATGTTGAAAAGTACTGGCCTGAGTACTGAGCCCTGAGGGACACCATTGGTCACCTTGCACCCTGTTGATTTGCTCTCATCAACTATTACTCTTTGGTCTGACACTGGAGCCAGTCCCCAGCCATCAGACTGTGAGATGATTGAGGCCACAGTTCCCCAGTTTAACCATGAGAACACCATGGTAGACCGTGTGAAAGGCTTTCTTGAAACCCAGATATATGACATCAACTTCATCTCCCTTGTCCAGGCAATGAGTCACCTGGTCATAGAAGGAGACGAGGTTGATCAGGTAAGACCGTCCAGCAAAGAAGCCATGTTGGCTGGCACTCAGAAAGTTTCCTTTCATTAGGCTGTTGCTGATGGAACCTTTGATGATTTTCTCCTGGATATGTCCAGGGATGGATGTCAGACTGATTGGCTGGTAATCCCCTGGATCTTCCTTCCTTCCTTTCTTTAAGATTGGGACCACATTGACTCTTTTTCAGTCTTCTGGTACCTCTCCTGAGTGCCATCAGTTTTCAAATATCTCCACCATAGGGCCAGATATCAAATATCTCCATGCCATAGGGCATGCTATGATGTCCACCAGCTCCTTCAGGACTCTCGGGTTTCTTCTGTCCGGGCCCATGGATTTATGGATGTTGAGCCTCTCGAGGTCTACGTCAATTGTGGGCCCATCTCCCACACCCTGGATGCTTTGCATCCTGTCTGACAGACTGACCTCCTTGGGCAGGTGGAAGATCAACTCAAAGTAATCTTTTAGGAGATTGGCCTTTTCCTGAGTGTCAGACATCAGCTGCCCCATTTGATTTAGCAGGCGTTCAATGTTGCCTTTGTTCTTTCTCCAGCTTCCTACATATCTGAAGAAGGACTTTTTGTTGTTCTTGAGTCTGGTGGCTAGCCTGAGTTTGGTTTCTGCCTTGGCTCTTCTGGTCCATTCTCTACAGGTGCGGGCTAGTGCTTTGTAGGCCTCTTTGGTGATGATTCCCATTTTCCATCTGGTATAGGCTTCTCTTTTTACTTTTAGGAGGTCCAAAGTTCCTATTGAGCCAAGGGGGTTCCCCGCCCATTGACTGCCTTTCTTGCAGGACAGAATGAACTTTCCTCATGCTTCAAGAATTGCATCCTTAAGGAACAACCATTTCTCATGGACTCCCCTTTCTGAGGGGCCATGGTCTCCTAGTGCCTGACTGACCAGTATCCTGAGTTTGTGAAAGTCAGCCTTCCCAAAGTTGAGGATTTCTGTTTTACTGAGAGATTTGCTCACCCTGCATTGGACAGAGAAAGTGATCAGTTCATGGTTCCCCTCAATCCTAAAATTGCTTATGAGATCATCCTCTTTGGACAAAACCGGATCCAGCAGTGCCTTTCCCCTAGTCAGCCCATAGACCTCTTGCATTAGGTAGAGCTCATCAATGCAGGTGAGGAAGCTATGCAACCAGTCAGATTTGACCATGTGCTCCTCCCATGAGATTTCAGGGAGGTTGAAATCACCCATGATGTGCTCCTCCCATGAGATTTCAGGGAGGTTGAAATCACCCGTGATGGCCATCAGGAGCATGCAGCCTCAGCCAGGTCCCTACTGAATTCAAGATTCAGCTTTTCCTCTTGGTTGGGAGGTAAAATAAACTCCTACAATTATATTGCCTTCCCCATGCTCTCCCTGTATTTTAACCCAGCGGGCGGGGGGGGGGGGGGGGGGGGGGTCTCAAGATTTCCTCCTTGGTTGTTAAACTTGGTTTGAGGGGAAGAGTACTGTTCCTTCACATAAAGAGATACACCCCCACCCCTCTTCCCAACATGGTCATCTCTTCCCAACAATCAGCTTCCTCTCTCCCTGAAGTGCTGAAGATCATGGTCAAAGAAGTGAAATCCTTCATGATGGCATCATTGCTGAAGTCTTTTGTTAACCTCTTCAATGCACCTTTCCCTCTGATGCCCATGACCTGTGACTGAGAGGATTGAGGAAAAAATTGCCTGCATCCCCAGACCCTTGAGCCCAGCCCCAGAGCCCTGCAGTCACTCATGACCCAGCCAGGATTGTTCCAAGCTGTGTCATTCATTCCCACATGGATGATGAGCATGGGATGGTGATCAGAGGGCTGGATGAATTTGGGGTTCCTCTCAGCTGCATCCTGGATATAAGCCCGTGGGAGGCAGCAGACCTCATGGGCTAAGGGTTCAGGGCAACAGATTGCTCCCTCTGTCCCCCTCAAGTGGGAGTCACCCACCATGACCACTCTGCACCTTCTGGGTGTGGTTGCTGGTGGCCCTTCATCCTCACATGCTGGAGCCAGTGGCTTGGCTGGCTCTGCTGATGTAAGGGGTTCAAAGTGGTTGCACAGCTCCAGGGGATTGGTAACCCTGGTGCAGTGTGTCCTTCAGCCATAGACTACCTTCATCCAGGCAACCCCTGTCTGGACTTCAGGGTGGCTTTTCATTTCCACCCTTGCACTGCTAGCCATCCTTACTCTTTCCACTTCGTTCTTCTGGTGGAGTGCCTGGTAGTAGGTATCCAGTTCCTGTTCTACATCCTTAATGGTGATCAACCTCCACACTGGTGCCTGGAGATCCCTAACCTGGCACCCCAGGGCCTCCACCATTGAGCACACCCCACAAGAGGAGGTGTCAGTGCTCCTGAACTCAGCTGCCTGTATCCGTGCTAGGCAGCCTCCACAGCTGGAGGCTAGGGGCTCTGTCTGGGCGGAGGATGGGGCCATGGATTCTGCCTGGATATGGGCAGGGACCGCAGGCTCCATTTGGGCAGAGACAGGAACCATAGGCTCTATTAGTTCATAATTATCAAGTTGAAACCATCTGGCTTTTCATATTCTATGAACAATACTCATAGACTTTACTTTTTCCTGATGTTGGGCAGAAATCAGTGTCTAAATATGGGAGACTTACTCAGGATAGAAATATCCCTCCCCACACCTTCCAGGCGGCCAGGGAGTTGTTCTAGGGGGTGTGTGTGTGTGTGTGTGTGTGTGTGTGTGTGTGTGTGTGTGTGTGTGTGTGTGCGCACTCATGGGGATGGGGGAAAGAAGCATGACTTAGGCAGGAAGTGGTAAATTTGTAACAGCATAAAACCCCCAAATAACCACAGAATAGGAATATAAATTTCCCTTTGATGCTGGAAACACAAGAAACAGAAGTGCACTGCAGAAGCAAGATCCTCTCTCCCCCATGTGGTTTAAGAAAAGGCAGAAGCTTCTGATGAAGGTGCTGGATTACTGTTTACATGCTCTGGGCTGGTCGTCACCTCAACAGAGGGCTGTGTGCCAGATAGGCAAGACATTCAGTCTCTTTGTTTTCCCCTGTAGAATGGGTCCACTCACACTATTCAGTCTTAGAAGGGACACAATGCAATAGCTGTTGTGAGAGAAGCTGTGGAAATATTTAAGCCAAAACACTTTTTTTTTTTTTCTGGCAGACTTGAATCAGTTAAAATATTTCAAGGCTTTTGATGATTTAAATGAATTGTTTTTATCAAAAGCAAACCATAAAAAGAAATAAAATGCTAAAAATCACATTTCTCTTCATGGGAGTGTTATGCCTTGATGGTGACCGATTCTCTGCTTCTCCCCTTCGCTCTGGGTTGTCTCCCTTAATGCTCACTCACCACACCTTGATGTTCAAAGTGAAAAAAGGAGAATAAGGGAAGGTAAGTTGTTTGTTATTGTTAGTGGTTGGGGTTAATTGAGATCTTTTTTCACAGGGCTCTGCCTCCCCTACATCCTGCCCTTACCATACCTATGCAGCACTGATCGGTGATCCACCTTAGGGTCTCATCCATCCTGCTGGAAGTGTATTTCAGCCTAGTAAGTGGCTAGTCATCCTCAAAGTAATTACCTGACTTTATCCTTACTTCAATTGTGTGGGAAACTTCACCATATGTTGGCGCCTGTCATCACTTCATTAATTCACACTGGAACCATATCCATCAACTAATATCCCATCCTTGAATTATGTCCAAGGCCTAGAGTCTTGCATTAGGCTCATCAATTATTTTCTATTCTATCCATCCCTTGAATGATCAGTTATAATCTGTCAGCATTCCAGCAATCAATTTCTCAACAGTCTAATCAATTAGCTGGTCTTCCGGCTGCATTCAGTTCATTAAAACAACATTCTATTGATCAGTTCCTCAACAGCTGGCTTTAGTAATTAGCTTTCCAGCCACAGTTAATTAATTTCTCTCCTCAGTTGATTAAACCCAGTGAGAGGCAACCTGTTATTCAAGCCTATATGACAAGGCCCCTTACTCTTTGGCCCCTTATCCCTCAGCAAAATCCCATACCCCAGGCGTAAGCTTCTTTAAATTTCTACCTTACCAGTCCAGGCAGCTCTTTCCCTTCACCAAGATATTAGGGGTCACCTTGCTAGTGGCAGATTTTCAGTCTTTTGGCATTCTGCTACCCTATATTCAGTCCCCAGTTCCATTGGTCCAGCTTCTCTTTTGCAATGTCACACCTTTGCTTGGCTCACACAAGCTCTGTCATGATTATGCTCCCCCTCTCTGGGGAAACTTCCTTTCAGCCAGCACCACTTCAGCTTCTGGCCAGACTCCTGATGGCCAATAGGAGCCAGCTCTGGAGTCCTGTGGCCTTGCTTCACCTGATGCCAGGTGGGTAGGACAACATGTTCATCCCGGATACCATCGGCACAGGTCCCTCAGCCATGCTATTTGCACTGCAACCTCTGGTAAATATTCTGGTGAGTCTGGGTCTGGGGAGACATTCCAAACTGTAACAGGGCCCATGGCCTGTTACACTTTTCAACATTTGGTTGGTCCAAAAACTGACCCTGGTAATGACAATTTCCAGGTGTGCAAATGGAAATGTTTCTCCCCTTCTAGCTGCTACATTTTCTTCAGAAACATTGGGTGATGGCTGCAACCAAGGCCAGGGATTTTGACTGGGGTGTGCCAGTGCTCCTTCTGGGACTGAAACATGGTCATCATGCAAGTTCCTGATGAAAGGGACTTGCCCTCTGCTTAGAGTCAGACTGATCATCATATTTGTTGTCAGGGAGGAATTTCACTCCATAGTCAGATTGCTATGGAGTGTGTGTGTGTGTGTGTGGGGGGGGTCCCTTTCTCTCTAGCAGGGGACATGCCCCTCTTCCTGTGATCTCTTGATCATATGTTAACAAACTTCACAATAGCAGGATGTTGGCCGCTCTGGTCCCCCTGCTTTACCTGCGACAGAGAAGGGTGCCATGCCTTGTGTTGGGTCAGGGTTGGCTGTGTAGTTTTGCTAGGAGGTTAGAAAATGGATTTGTATAGGATGGTTTGGATAGGGATGATCAGGGTATTTGACTAAACAACCTCTAGAGGTTCCTTCCACCCCAATTTCTCTGTGACTCTGGGTATCAATGTCAGACTGACTGGTCTGTAAATCTATAGATTCTCTTTCTTCCCTTTCTTAAAGATGAGAATTATATTTGCATTTGTCCAGTCATCCAGGATCTTACCCAAACTCCATGAGTTCTTAAAGAGGTAATTTTAGAGCTAATTGCTCTAAAAAAACTTCAGCCAAATCCTTCAGGACTCTAGGAAGTATCCTCCTGGCCCTGCCAACTTGAAAGCATCTAGTTTCTCTAAGCCTTAACTTGTTCTGACATTATTCAAGGCTGTTACTGTACCTACTCAAAGCACTGTGGGTGGAGACTGCACATAGATTGACGGCCAGGGCCTCAGGCCCCCATCTTGCTGTCTAAGCAGGGACCACAGGAAGAAGGGGCAGTGTAGAGGCCCTCAAGATATGAGTAACAGCATTGGAGGGAGAGATGTGCTCAGACTTCTCCTCCTAGCTCAGAGTGATTGTGCAGCACACTCATTTATTTCTGCTCTGTAAAGCTCACCCACATCCCTGGATCTCTTGTTTCCAGTTTCAGTGACACAAACAGCCAACTGAATTTTCATTTTGTAGTCTATGTCAAAGCTCCAGTCAAAATCTGTTCAATCACCTTTTTGGTGATGTTGCTTACTGCTCTGAGAGTGGCCAGAGAAATAGCAAGATTGCCATGGTAGTCCTTCCAAAGCAGCCAGGGCAAGAGGTATAATGAGACAGTCATGCGCCTGGAGCAGACAGTTACACTGGGGTAGTGGCAATTACCAGCTGCCACTGTGCCACCAGCATGATGGTATGACTGCAGCAGCAGCTGTTATTTTTTCTGCCTCCCCTTAAGTCAGTGACTGGGACTGCTGCCCCTGTCACCACACCCTAGTTACACTACTGAGCCAGGGTCTGAGGCCCCCGGCCACTGTCTGAGCAGAGGCAACAGAAAAAGAGAGCATTGCAGGAATAATGGCAGGAAAGAGACAGGGAGAGGCCTGTCCCTTCCACTATTTGTATGATGCCATTTGGTGCTTGGCAAATGCAAGACACACAGAAGCTGGCTTGGAAAGATGTAGAGAACCAGGATGTGCCCAATAGTTGTGTTGAGGAGCTCCAGGGAAGCTCTATTCACTAAAGCAGATTGTGCTGGAAAACTACAGTCCTTCTACTGCTGGGAGTGGCAGACGTTATTCTAGCTAGTGTTGGACCAGTGGGCAAGAATAAAGTAGAGTTGGCCTTAGCAGAAGATGACCTCAGACTTCTGCACATTGCAGCTCAGCTGCCCTGGGGCTCTGAGGTGGTGTGTGAGAGGAGAAACTTTATGCTTCATCATAACAACAGAGAATACCTGATAGGTCCAGCCAAGACTAGACCAGGAAATACCTGTTGTGTCTCACGATTCACCCTGTGACAAGCAAGAGCCTGTTTCTACACATGCTTAGTGCCAAGCACAGCACTCACAGTGGTGACCCTCAAAGGTGTTAAGCATAAGGTACCTACCAGTGTTTTCAAGGTTATCCTGAAGGCGGACCCAAGGCATACATGACAGGTCTCTTGGAAGTGGGTCGTACAGTAATGGCATTTAGGATACCTACTGTAATAGTTTAGGTCCCACAGTAAACAATGGCAACTATGAATCAGGAAGAGAACAGACCTTTAATGATACCACAGCACAGTTTCCTCTATCTTGATTTCCTGCCCCCCCACCCCCATCATGTTCAAATTCCTCAGGTTATAAGACATTCCTTTGTAAAGGACTGTCTCTAAAGTCTAACCCTTATCACTACCTCTTCCCATTTTATATAAATAAGCATCCTTATATAACAAAAACAACACAACAAACACAACAACAATGCAAAACAAAACAACCACGACAACAAAAATCCATAACCTACACAGGAGAGGTTACCAGCACTTCATGCTGGAGTGACTCATTACCACTAACTTTCCTATTCTTCAGGTCCTTTTAACTTATTCACAGACCTCTGTGAGCCTTTCTGGCTGTTTCCCCTTTCTCCTGGATCTCCGGAGTATCTGTTTTGGGGGCACTTTTGGATCATTAGTATCTTCACCTTCTGAGGATGATGATGTGGAGGAGGACTAAGAACAGTTAACTGAGACAGCTCTTGGACATCTTCAGGAGATATGGACTTGGATCAAAGTGGAAGCATGAGCAGGTCTCATTGATTACATTGAAGCATGCCCCCTTGATCTGTCTGAATTAGATAAGACCATGGGTACACTAGCTGTTTCTCCATACCCTGCTGGTCCCATGTTCTCAACAAGTAACTCCTTCTGCTGGATAACTGGTCCTTTTACTGCTGGGAGTGGTAGACCTCAGCCTAGCTAGTGTTGGCACAGTGGGCAAAGATAAAGCGAGGCCACAACTAATTCCCTGAATCAGTCAGTAGAGGTGGCCTTAGCAGAAGCAGACCTCAGACTTCTGCACAAATTCAGCTCAGCTGCCCTGGGGCTCTGAGGTGGTGTATAAGAGGACCATGTTTATGCTTCCGTTAGCCGCAAAGAATACCTGATAGGCCCAGTCAAGACTAGATCAGGACATATGTTTTGTGTCTCATGATTCACTCTGTGACAACCAAGGTCCTGTTTCTACACATGCTTAGTGACAAACACAACATTCACACCTGTAACCCTCAAAGGGGTTAAGCATAAGGTGCCTACCAGTGTTTGCAAGGTTATCCTGAAAGCAGACCGAAGCCCTACATAATAGATCTCAGAGGTGGGTCATACAATTGCAGCATTTAGGACACGTGCCATGTTGAAAGATGTTTGTTGTATATTGTGTCCACGCTTTAAACAGTTGCAAGTCCTCTCACGGTTCTCATGGTGTGCTGTATTTTACTGACCAGGGAGAAAGGCAGTGTGTATTTGACTAAGTATAATATGTTCCATGCATGTACTAACATAGCATTTGAGAAGACATATTGTTCAGATGTTGTTGACCAGACTTATTGACCAGACATACTGTTACATAATGTGAGCTGGTGTCATTTATTAATTTTTTTTTTCCTATGCAACCAGGTGTTTCTTGAACCATGTTGCTTCTTTCTTCTTGAAACATGTATTCCCTTCTCTCCTCTTAGAGCAGTAAGACTGAATTGCACCTATGTAATACATGTTTGAATTGCAAGAGTCTTCTGGGTGGGGTGGGGAGGGGAGGGAGTGGGGGCTTGGCAATAGTTTAGTTGTAGGGGGGTGTCCTTTGCAGAGTTAATAACATGACCATATTTTTGGGAAGGAGGAGGAATCTGACACACTAGAAAGGCAGATGATTCCAAGATGCCTTTCTATATATTGATAGATTCTTCCAAGTTACAGTTTATCCCTAGCCTGCTCCAAGGTGTGCTAAAATCTTACCCAAACAAGATGAAACAACAGATTGTTGAAGGTCCCAGACTGACTCCGTACTATATAGAAATAGCCATTGAATGAATTAATCATTTGTCCTTGAGTGATTTTATTTTGTCATTGTCCATCCCCTTGCTTCCTGCCTAGAAAAGAGAACATAGAACTAGATCAGATCAACATCCCATCTAGTTCAAGCCTCTCTGTTTGACAGTGTCCAGTACAAGATATTATCAAGGAGAGCACATGAGAACCTGAATGATCAGCTATGGAGTGATCTGCCTAGAAGAAGTCTTTTTTTTCTCTTGCCAGTTCCAGGCTGAGTTTGGTATGTGTCCCCATGTAAGAAGGTTTTAACTACCTTTGATCTAAATGTTAGGACTTTTGAAACACCTGATATAATGGAACAATGGGTGTTTTGTCTGAGATTATGAGCTGTCCCTTTTGGAATTTCACACATTTAAAATAAGACACTTTTGTTTGGTAAAGAGCTGAATTGTAAATCATTATTGATTTGGATGATGGGATGGTTTAGAATGCTTAGACTATTTGTAGATGACACCAAGTTGAGTGGTGTTGCTGAGGATCTGGAAGGCAGGATTAGGATCCAAAATCAGCTGGTTAGACTGTAGAAATGGTCTGTAACAGGAGATTCCACAAGGACAAATGCAAAGTCCTGCACTTGGAAAAGAATAACTGCACACACAAATGCAGGCTGGGGAATGACTAGTGAGAGTTCAATATTGCAGAGAAGGACCTGAGTATTGCAATGGATCATAAGCTGAATATGATCCAACAGTGTGCTCTTGTTGCCACAAAAAAAAAAAAAAAAAAAGCCAATAGAAACCTGAGTTGTGTCAAAAGGAGTGTGACTTGCAAATCAAGAGAAGTGATTCTTCCCCTCTTTTTATCACTGATGAGGCTTGATGTGGAGTCCAGTTTTGGGGACCCAACTTCAAGAAGGATGTGGAAAAATTGGAGAGAGTCCAGCATAGAGCAACAAAAATGTTCAGGGTCTTGGGAAGCATGACTTTTTTAAGGGCTTTGCGAGGCTTCGGACCATGCTTTGGATCCAGAGAAGCTTCAGATGCTTTGGCATCTGAAGCAGCATGTCCAGATCAAAGCGCTGGCTTCGTTAGGCTTTCTGAAGTGGTTCAGAGCTCCCAAAGCGCTTCAGAAAAGCTCTGGAGCTGCTTCAGAGATTGGCCATGATGTAAAATGGGGAAACAATGAAATATCTATAACTTTGTTGTTTTTTGACTGATTTGGATGAAATCTGCAGGGGTTGTAGCCTCTGCTGAGAGCATGAAGCTAAGTTTCAAGAAGACTGGTGCAGGGGTTAGGGGGAAACTGCAACCTAAATTCTTGAAAGCAAAGACAGACACAGTCAGTTGCACAAGCAGCCATGTCGGGGGTTTTGTCTTTCAGCAGCTAGAGGTGCAGGGCCTCAGAACCCAGAAACCCTGCACCAATCTCCTTGACAGCTGGCAGGCTTCGTGGCCACAGCAGGAGCCACCACCCCTGCAGATTTCATCCCGCTGAGCCTTAAAACACACAGTGTGACCCATGTCATGAGTTTTGCTTGTCAGCAGCTTGAGATGCAGTTTCCCCCAAACCCCTGCACTGATCTCCTTGAAACTTTTCAGGCTTTGTGTCCTGAGCAGGGGCCACCACCCCTGCAGTTTTCGCCCTGCTGTGCCTTAACACACATAGGGTCATCTATGTCATGAATTTTGCCAGTCAGCAGCTTGTGGTTTCCCCACAAACCCCTGCATCTTCTTGAAACTCAGCAGACTTTGTGGCCTCAGCAGGGGCTACCATCTCTGCAGTTTTCACTCCACTGTGGCTTAACACATACACAAGGCATGAATTTTACTTTCAAGACTTTGGGGTGCAGTTCTCCCCAAACCTCGGCATGTATCTTATGGAAACTTGGCAGGCTTTGTGTCCT
This sequence comes from Alligator sinensis, assembly GCF_000455745.1. Taxonomy (NCBI): domain Eukaryota; kingdom Metazoa; phylum Chordata; order Crocodylia; family Alligatoridae; genus Alligator; species Alligator sinensis. The sequence goes on along the minus strand of NW_005843346.1, from coordinate 165,025 downwards.
TAACAGGGGCTACCAGCCTGGCAAGTTTAATCCAAATCAGACACAAAACAACAAAGTTATAGATATTTCATTGATTCCCCATTATACATTATGTCAGGATCTCCAAGGCAGCTCCGAAGCTTCAGAGCCACTTCAGCCAGATCGAAGCAGAAACCTGGTCTGGAGCTCTGGATCAGATCCCTGGGATCTGAAGCAGCCATATCTGAAGCCGGATTGAATAGCTACCTACTCATACAGGCCTAGTATTTAGTCTGGAAAAGCAAAGACTCAGGAGGGTTGGGGGAGCTTGTAGTGTAAGAATGATGTTGTAGCTATTGTGGCTCAGAAATTATAAGAGAAGCTATGATTTCTTAGGGTGATAGATTTCAAAACCCTGTCTAGCTTTATCCCAACTACATAGCTGGTCCAATGAAAGATAAGACATTCTTCCTCCTGTCTCAGGGGGGATTTGATAATAGTGTTCAAATACCTGAAGGGTGATTATAGAGCGGATGGAGATGGACTTTTCTCTTTGACCATAAGGGACAGAATTAGGAGCAATGGTCTCAAGCTGCAGCAGTGGACATTTAGATTAGGAGAAACTTTCTGACTGTGAATGTGGTCAAGCACTGGAACAGGCTGGCTAGAGAAATTGTGGAACCTCCATCCTAGGAAGTTTTTGAGAACACTTGGCTGAGAAGTTTTAATCAGAGCTGATACTACACTGAGCAGGGGTTGGACTAGATGACTGTAACTGGTCTTGTGCTCCAAGGGTGGCCAGTATACCCCCTGGGGGCCCAGGACACTGTCCACTTCTCTAGCCCTGGGGCATCCCTTCTCACTTTCCTGCCATGACTTAGATATAATTACTTGGTTGGAAGGGAGTCTGCCTGCTAAGTCCCAGGGCACAACCCAGTTCCTCTAGGTGCCAGCTGGTTCTTCCAGGGAACCAATTATGCCTTAAGAGCTAGTTATGTGGCACAATCTTCCCCTCTACACCACATCCATGCCTCACAGATGTGGTTGTACCATCAGTCCCTGGTTGGGGCTTTTGCCTTCTCAGCTTCCACCCCTTTTTTCTAGCTGGGCCTTTTAAAAAGTCTGGGCCCACTGTATTGGATTTGATTTCTTGGCACCAGCCCTTATTGATCACCTTGGTCCTGGGCCCCCTGGTCCTGTCTCTGCCCCTCTGTGGTCATTGAGCCTCCCTGGGTTCACGCTTTCTGGGTCTCTGGCCCTGTCTTCACCTGGCTTCAGGCTCTGTGCCTTCTGGCCCAAGCCTATAACCTGAGACCAACCTCTGGCCCAGATCAATTCCATCATGTGCTGCTCAGGCAGAATTGGGACCTCTGCCAGTCCTTAATAGTCCCAAACCCAAACTACCAGGTAAAATACAACCCAAAACATCAGCACTTTGGTTACATCTTAATTCTCTATCACACTGGCTATATCTGAAATCCCCCATCCATACTGAGTCTCATTCCCTTCCAGCCCTCAGCTCATTATTGGCCTTTCTTCAGGATCTATAGCAGGTTTTCCTAAGCAAGCAGCATACTGGAGGGCTCCTTCTTCTTCAGCCTCCAGGGCCAGACTGAGTCACTGGCTCTAGCCCTGACTTACAATTCTCCCAGGCTCTGCCCCTTTCTTGTCAGGTGGCTCCACAAGGTTGACTGGAGGTGCCCTCTATTTAGGTTCACTACCTGGTCTCCAGAGCAGCCCACCTGTAACAGTGCTGGGTCTCCCCTGCAGGGCTCCAGCCTACAGTCCTACTGTGGACCAACAACATGGCAATAGGCTTCCTGTGCTCATGCAGGCATTATCCTATTGTGCTACTGCAGAGCAACTAGCTTTTCAGTAAGCACTCCTAGTTCCTGCTTCCCTGGGCAGTACCATAGCAAGGGGAGGACAAGCAGGGCGACCACCCTGGGCGCCGAAGCAAAGGGGGCACCAACAGGTGCTGCCCAGCCAGGTCGAGACACAGGATGGACCTGCAAGTGGCTCATATTGGGGGCACAGGGATGAAATAAGTGTGGCTCCTGCTGCTGTACACACTCCTGGCAAGCATGGAGGGGCATGTGCCCACCCTTCCCCCCCGGATCTGTGCATGGGGCAAGGGCAGGCTGCCGCTGTGGGCTTTGCCCCAGGTGCCAAACTTTGGTGCTTCGGCACTGTCCCTGGGCCAACTCTTCTGCAACTTCTCCCTGGCAGTCTTCCCCAACCTGGGGCTATCCCTGTCTGCTCCTTCACACTTAAAGTTTCAGGAGCCTTCAGTGCTGTTATAATGACTTTGTGAGATCCCTTTCAGCCCTACTTTCCTGTGATTCTGTGTAACAGGCTGTCCTATCAAGGGCCACTCTGGCTACAATTCATCATTCTGAGAAGGCCTGCACTCATCTCAGAGCTGCCTGAGCTTAAAGTGAACCATAAACCTTTTGTTGAGTCTCTGAATCTCATCCCTGGGTGATCAAGCTGGCCAATGCACTCCTAGTCAATAGCACTCACTGTGTGATTAGTTTTTTTTATTGCTGATGACTCACTGCCACTGTCTGCAACTATTTTCATTATGTGGGAAGTTTTGGTTCCTAGTCTGTTAAATCCTGTTTCCATCTATGTATCTTTTATGACTGTTTTGTTGTGTGCAGCTGGTCAGCTGTGTCTCCTGGCCTTGCACCTGGACTGGTAGAGTTAGTTAGGAAACAACTGAGAAGTGCTTTAATACATGGTCCATTGAGAATTTTCAGCCATCAAGGACTTAACTGGATGTCTGTACAGGGAGGGATAAGCCTGCTTCATGGACCTTCCTGAAACAGGAGATGAGACTAATCCTGATGAGGCTGGTTTATTTGCGTTAGTTCCTTACCATTACTATAGTACTTAGAGGTCTGTCCTTGTGATCCCTGTGTGAAGTTAAGCAGTGTTACTAGCACCATTGTCTCAGAAACTGAAGGAAACTGAACCCTGAACCTCTGGCCAGAGCTATTGCCAGAAGCATCCTTTAAAAATTACCACTGTGACCCCCAAAAGACTTTTTGATTTTTTTTTTAAAGTTTTTAGGAGGTTGTTTTGTTTTGTTTTTTTTCTTTTTCTCTGCCTTTGGTTTTATCCTGCTCCCTATCACTATAGAATCCAATGTTCTTCCACATAAAACCAATGGGAATAATGCAGTTGATAGCAGATGTCATGGGCGTTCTGGCATTTCTCCCTTTTCAAAGTCAATATTCCATGCGAGGTACACTTTTGTTTTGTTTTTGTTTTGTTCATTTAGATGTTATTAATTTCCCTACTTTTTAGAGGAGGGCTGTTATTTTTATGAGTTGTAGTCTTATGGAGTGAAATATTTTTTTCAAAGTTTCTAAAAATTTTGAAATGTTTCTTAATGTTTGTAGAACAGGAACCACATTCTCCATTTTTAACTGTATTCCCCCTGGAAAGATGCTGAGGAACAAGAAAAGGCATGGTATTGTTTCTCATCAAAATGAAATGAAATGGGAGTGGGGGAATAAATCTGGAGAAAAAAAAATCACTGAAAAAATTATTTCATGGAAATTAAAAAAAACAAAACCAAACCTAAATAATTCATGAAATATATTGACTTGTACTCATGAAATATATTTACTTTCTTTCAGTCATCTGCACCTAATCCACAAAATTGCCTAATATATGTTTAAACATGAGCATGAGAACAGTTCTCTTCAATTCAGAGAGATAAAATGTGCATTGGTGTTTTGGTGAATGAGAGCCAGAGTGATCAGTAATTGGCTGGAGCTAACCTGAAATGTGTCAGTCTGGCTGCACATTCAGTAGGAGGCAAAGGAGAAGTGTGAAACCTCCAGAACCATCTGATTTACATCAGAAGCTTCTAATCAACTTTTGGAATTTGATTTGCTCACAGGGAGAAAACAATCATTACGCTCATAACTAAATTATTATCCAGGGTCATGAGTACTTGTAAACAAAGTTTTGGGGATTTTTATCATCAGATTAACCTTGCCTATTAGAATAACCCAGAGAAGTATGCAGTTGTCTAACTTGAAAAAATCTTACTCCAATTGCTTTTGGGATGAAATAACATCTTTGGGGTTTCCCACTGTCACAGAGCACTCAGGGGCTCTGTGCCTGAAGAGGGGAAAACTGCTAGAAAAGGAGTCCTAGCAGTGGCTAAGGGGCGCAGCTGGGGGTTGCCGGGGCAACCAGGGAAGGTCAGCTGACCAGAGGGGGTAGGGCCTGGCCCTTATAAAGCCCAAGGAGCTGAGCCCAGGGGCAGTTTGCTGCCAGCAGCCAGAGAGGCAGGAGCTCCCTAAGGCAGGAGGTGAGGAAAAGCCTGACTGCAGTGACAGCTTATGGTGGCTCTCAGAAGCTTGAGCAATGTTGTTTTAGCCAGGCGGCTTCAATTTATGTTACAGCCCAGGGGCTTGTGTTTTGTTGTTGTTTAAACCGGTGGTTTGGGTGAGGCTATTAGGGGTTGGAGGAGGCCTCATAGGAGACCCACAATAGCGTGGGGATCCAGGCGCCAGTAAGGGTGCAGTTTGCAGGGTGCGTAGACCCCAGCCCCAGAGAGGGGCGTTTGGAGAGCCCAAGTGTGGGCGTGGAGAGCCCCAGGAAGGGGGCAACATTGAGAGGCCCAAGTGTGGGTGCGGAGAGCCCAGATAGGGGGCAGTATTGTTGCAAAGCCCCAGGTTTGGGCACAGGAAGCCCCTATAGGCCTCCCTACCATACGACCCCCCTAAGTTGGGCACCGGAAAGCCCCAGGAGGGGGCAGCAAAGGACAACGGTGACTACATCTGTGAGGTTTGGGCTGCGGTATTGGGGAGGAAAGGAGCTGCAGACAGCGCCCCCTGGCAACAGGGCAGGAGAATGGCAGCCTCCTGCTAATTAACATCAGCTAATTAATTAACACCAAAGCATGGCAGGCGAGAAGGCGGGTGGTTGCCACAGGAACAGGTGAGCGGGTTACAGTTTGGCTCGGCTCCAAAATGTTACCTGTTACACCCACAGTGATGTTAAATCTTGCATATCAACATCATTTTCAGATATATCTATTAGGGAAAAGGAAAGACAGGAACATCCTGAGTTAATGATGAAATTACTGTTTAATGTTGAGCCACATAAAGGGTATTTAAAACAAGTTTCCAGTTGTTAATGTGTGGGCAGTCCAGGAGCCACCCAAAATTACCATGTAACAAGGCCTTGAGATGGGAAGTCTATTGTTTTAGGCACTGTGCATAGATAAGTGAAGTCTCTAGTTACCTTATTGTTTTGCAAGGAGTTTAATTACACTGGTATAACTTGTAAAACTTCCCTGGGTAGAGACATTCTCAGGGTCTCTGCCCCAAAGTGATGTCTAATTAATGTTAAGAGACCCAAAGGTAATATAATGGGAGACAGGTTCTTCCAGCATTTACAGAAGGGAACTGAAGACTTGGCCCCAGAATCCATGGCAATGCTGTGCCAGTGGCCTAGGTGCTTAACCACCAGCCTGTAGGCTGCATCCACCCCATAGAGCCATGTCATCTGGCCTGTGAGGCTCCCCAAGGTTCTGGACAGTTTGGGAAAAGGAGCAATGGTACTATTAATTGCCACCTCTTACTGCCAAATTTCTGGACCTATGGGGATAATGTGGCCCTGCATGCTAGATCAGACTGACATAAAGCTAGATCTGACATGGGTCTGAATCAGGTGGCATAGATCAGCATGGGGACAGACTGAGCAGCATGGGCCCAGATCCTGTGCATAGCCAGATGCAATACATGGGCCAGATTTGGTGGTACGTGGGTCTGTATCAGGTGGCACATGCCCAGATCCAGTGCACTGCCAGATTGGGCAGCAGGGAGATGGATCTGAATGGTTCAGGATCAGTCTGGCATGTGGCTGAACTGGGCCCATGGGCAAACCCCACATACACATCCTGCACAGAATTTGGCCCGTGGAGTGATTCTGCACTACTTTTCTGGCCTATAGAGCCAAAAAGTTGAGCACCACTGATCTATGCCGTTATCTCATTCATAAGACACACCCCTGCCCCAAATCCCCAGAGCAGATAGGTAGCCAAATTGATCCACCATTTGCTTAACTGCTAATAAGATAATTTGGGAAGGTACATACTGGTAGAACCTATGTGTTGACTGAGAGATCATAAATAGAATCTTCCCGAAGAAGGTAGGCCTTGGGTGTCTTGGTGAGGGGAGAGAAAGAGGTGGGTAGAGAGAGCTGTTGAGTGTCCATGCAAAGGCATGGAGGATTAACAGAGACTAAGGAAATGCTGGTCAAGTAAGACAGGTTTGGATGAACCCTGGTGGACTTATATCTGTGTTGAGTCATCTGGGAAGATGGGCCCAGGGAAGGGTGACAAAAGCCGATCAGCCAGTGACCTAGATGCATAGTAAAAAGAACTGTATGGTGAAAACTGATGATGGCTCCATGGAGGACCCACCAGCTGAGGTCCCCAGTGGCTTGTGGAATCAGACAGAGAAATGGGGACAATCCAGGTGTTGTTCTACAATAAAATGTCCGGAAAGAGCCCAACTGTGCCAGGCCATTACACAGGTGTGCAGAGTGGGAGAGAGGACACAAGAAGCCTCCCCTGAACTGTGTGCCTATGTAAAAACCAGGAGACAGGAGGGGGTTCTAAGGCCATGGCTCGACTATAGCAGGAGTGGGCAAAATGCAGCCTGTGGGCCACATGCAACCTGCCGGTCCATTCTATCTGGCCCACATGGCCCCTAAAAAAATTAGAAAATTAATATTTATCTGCCCCAGCTGCCTGTCACGTGGCCCTTGATGGCTTGCCAAAACTCAGTAAGTGGCCCTCCACACAAAATAATTGTCTGCTCCTGCACTATAGAGTTGACTGCCCACATGGAGGGAGAAGGGACTCTTGTACTCATGGTAGGGTGCATCAGGAGGCTTCCTGCTTTCATGAATCCAACACTGCAGAGTGGTAAGCTGTGTCTGTGTGTGTGTGTGTGTGTGTGTGTGTGTGTGTGTGTGTGGGACAAAAGTCTATGGCATCATGGATTCTCTACTTAGGCACCCTCCCCCCACCCCGAACCAGATGCACTCCCTTTTTGTTCTGGATTGGGTGGTTCCCCAGAGAGGTGACAGGTGTCCCAACGCATCACTTACCCTAATCCTTGCTGCTTTCCTTTGCCATTAGGAGCTCCTATAATGGCCCAAGGGCTGTTTCAAGTTATAGATGAAGAGGCTCAAGAGAGACAGTATAGTTGTCTGTTACCTCACCAGGGATGTGCCTCCACTGAGTTGTGATGTGAGCTTCCTCTATTCCTGGGCCACACTCAACCACATGTTCCTGAAGAGTGGCTGCTGGGTAACATAGATTCACAGATTCATAGACACTAGGGCTGGAAGGGACCTCACAAGATCATCGAGTTCAGCCCCCTGCCCCAGGGGCAGGAAGTCAGCAGGGATCATAGGATTCCAGCAAGATAAATATCCAAATGTCTATTGAAGGTGATCAAGGTAGGCACTTGAACCACCTCTGGCAGCAGTCTATTCCAAACTTTGGGGGGTCGGACAGTAAAGAAGTTCTTCCTTATGTCCAGCCTGAAACGGTCATGGAGGAGGTTGTGACCATTTGACCTTGTCATCCCTTGGGGCACCCTGGTGAACAGACCTTCCTAAAGATCCTGGTGAGCAACCCTGATAAATTTATAGGTGGCCACCACATCACCCCCGAGCCTACACTTTTCCAGTCTGAAAAGTCCCATGGTTTTCAGCCCTTCTTTATAAGGCCTCTTATCCTGGCCTCTTATCATATGTGTGGCTCTCCTCTGCGCTCTCTCAGGCTTCTCCACATCCTTTTTGAATTGTGGAGCCCAAAACTGGACACAGTACTCCAGCTGCAGCCTCACCAAGGCAGAGTACAATGGGAGAATGACATCCTGGTATTTACTTGAGACGCATCTATGGATGCAGGCCAGTGTTTTGCTCACTTTACTAGCTGCAGCATCACATTGAAGGCTCATGTTCTTCTTGTGGTCAATCATGACTCAAGTCCCTTTTCTCTGTAGTGCTAACCAGCATAGCACTGCCAAGCCTATAAGCATGCTGTGGGTTTTTCCTCCCAAGTTGGTGAACCTTACATTTTTCAGTGTTAAACACCATCAGGTTCTCATCCACCCAATACCTGAGCCTGTCAAGGTATGCCTGGATCACCCTCCTGTCCTCAGGTGTGGGTGTTTTATTCCAGAGTTTCGTGTCATTGCCTAACTTGGCCAGTCCATTTCTGACACCAATATCTATATCATTAATGAGAATGTTAAATAATATAGGTCCTAGGACAGAGCCTTGAGGGACTCCACTGGTCACAGCACACCACAATGATTGACTCCCATCAACCACCACCCTCTGGTTCCTACCATGAAGCCAATTCTGCAGTGAGCAGATTGTGTTGAGGCCAAGGCCACAATTAGCCAGTTTTGCCAAGAGGTGGTCATAGGCTACCAGATGGAAGGCTTCTTTAAAGTCAAGATATATGACATCAATCTCTTCTCCCTTGTCCAGGTGATAGGTCACCTGGTCATAAAAGGAAATGAGAGAGGTCTTGCTTCACCAACCTGCAGCAAACCTGTGCTAGCTATCCCTCAGGATGTTGCTGTCAGCCAGTCTGTTAAGGATGGCCTCTTTGATAATCTTTTCTAGGATCTTCCCTGGAATAGAGGCCATACTGATGGGCCTGTACTTTGCCAGATCCTATTTCCTCCCTTCCTTGAAGATAGGCACCATATTGGTCTTCGTCCAATCTTTGGGCACTTCACCAGAGCACCAGGAGTTCATGAAGATCAGTGCCAAAGGCTGAGCTATGGTGCTAGTCAGCTCCTTGAGTACCCCGGGGTGTAAACTGTTAGGGCTGGATGACTTGAAGGTATCCAGCCTCTCAAGGTGTTCCTTCACAAGGTCAGCCTTGATGGAGGGTAAGGAATCTCCTTCACCCAGACCTCCCTGTCCCGTAGTGGGCAGGGGAGTTCCATGGGACTGGTGAAAAACTGATGCAAAGTACCCTTTTAGCAAGCTTGCTTTTTCATGGGTGTCAATTGTCAGTTGTCCCATCTGGTTTAGCAAGGGTCCAATGTTGCCCTTGCTTTTTCTCTGGCTCCCCACATATCTAACAAAGGACTTTTTATTGTCCTTGATATTTGTAGCTAGTTGGAGTTCCGTTGCAGCCTTAGGTTTCCTGTTTTGCTCTCTGCAGGTCCGGACCAGTGCAGAGTATTCCTCCTTGGTGGTGGATCCAGTCCTCCATTCTTTGTAGGTCTTTCTTTTTAGATGCAGGAGGTCTGCTAGTTCCCTAGAGAACCAAGGGGGCTGCTGTGCCCTTTTGCTGCCTTTCCTCTGAGATGGGTGTCTTTGCTTGCGCATTCAGGATTGCTACCTTAAGGAGCAACCACTCATCCTACACTCCCCTCTCCTTTGGGTTGTGGCTCTTTAGGTCTTCAATGACAAGCCTCCTTAGCTTGTTGAAGTCAGCTTTCCTGAAGTCAAGGACTTCTGTATTACTGATGACTTGCCAGCTTTACAGTGGATGGTGCAGGTGATCAGCTCATGGTCACTGTCAGCTAGCTTCATTTCAATTGTTAGGTTGCTGATTAGGTCGTCCCAAGTTGCAAGTACCAGGTCGAGCAGTGCTTTACCTCTCATCGGCCCATAGATTCCCTGCATCAGATAGAGCTCATCCACACTCGAGAGAAGGCTTTGTGACCACTCGGATTTGACTGAGAGTTCTTCCCAGACAATGTCTGGGTAGTTGAAGTCTCCCATGACAACCATGCAATGGGAACATGTGGCCTCAGCCAACTCTCTGGCAAACTACTGGTCAAGGTCTTGATCCTGGGTAGGGGGTCTGTAGTAGACTCCCACCATAGAGTCCCCTGTGCCATGTTCCCCATGGATTTTCACCCAGAGAGTCTCAAGTTGTCCACCCTGGGCACCAATGTTGGCTTGCAGGGACTCATATCTTTCCTTAACCTAGAGAGCTACACCCCCGCCCCTTTTGTCCCCTCGCTCTCTCCTGTACAGGGTATAGACATCTATACCTGTGGCCCAGTCATGGGTGGAGTCCCACCAGATCTCCATTATCCCTATCACACCATAATTATTTGAGTTCAG
>NW_005843346.1:151774-154910 GCF_000455745.1 Alligator sinensis | reverse complement strand
AAGTTCATCTTGCTTGTTCCCTAAGCTCCTGGAATTTGTGTATAGGCATGCAAGTGTCCCTTTGGGGGCCCTGGCCTTGCCTACAGTTCATTCCAGGGCTGGGGAAGGGGTGGGATCCCTTGAGTGCCTTAGACTGCTGGCTCTGCAAGGGTTGCTCAGTGGGCCAGCAGTGACAGTAGTCCCCCCATCCCCCAATGGGCTTAGTTGAAAGCCTGGTGGATCAGATCAGCCAGTCTGGTTGAGAAGAGCCTCCTCCCCAGTGGAGAGAGATGAAGGCTATCCCTTCCCAGTAGCTCACTGCCTCTATCTCCAAAGAGTGGGTTGTGGTCATGGAAGCCAAAACCATCTCGATGACACCAGTGCCACAGTCTTTGTTTCACTACCTTGATCCTCCTCTCCATCCTATGCCCGTAGCCCAAGATTGGGAGGATCAAAGAGAACATCACCTGCACCCCCAACCCCTTTAGCCCTCCTCCCAAATCCCTGTAGTGCTTCATGACCCAGCTGGGAGCACTCTGAAACATGTAATTAATGCCCACATGGGTAAGGAGCATAGGGTAGTGGTCAGTGGGCTGGAGGAGTTCAGGGATCTTCTCTGCAATGTCTCTGATATGTATCTGATGTGTCTGATAGCCCTGGGAAGCAGCAGACTTCCTGGGCTAAGGGGTCAGGGTGGCAGATTGTCCCCCCAGTCCCCCTCAGGATGAAGTCTCCCACGACAAACACTTTGCAGAGTTTAGATTATGGTGGGCATGTCTACATGAGATGTTTAATGGGCAATAGACTAATCTACTACTTAGTAAAGGGTCACTGTCTACATGTGTTTGGCATTTAGTGCACAGTCTACAAACACATTGCTACATGTGTTTGGCAATTAGTCTACTGCACATTTAGCTGGTACCTGTAAATACAGGTACTAGACTAATTACATAGTAGTTACTGCACAGTAGCACTTGTATAGATGCTGACCGGGAGCAAATTTGCTCCTGATCAGCCAAGCCAGCAGGGGGCAACAGGGGATAGGGGAGTTCGCTGCTCTGGTTCAGATGTTGCTCAGGTTCTGGCTTCTTCCAGGAGCTGGGAGTAATTCAGCACCAGGACAGGGTTGCTCTCACCCCCTGCACATGTCCTTTGGGGAGCCAGGAGCCATGCAGTGCCAGGAACAGGGATCTCTTGGCTTCACCACTCAGTTGGGAGCTTGCCAGCAGCTGTACAAGTTATGGGGCTCCTGCTTGTGAGCCCCCTGCAAGGCAGGAATTCTCTGCCCAGCAGGGGGATGGCCTAGAGTTGTCCTGCTGCTTGGGCAGCTGCCAATGAACCTCCTGCTAGGTGAGGATTCATAGGAAAGCTCCCAGCCAGCCCCCTGCTGGGCAAGAAAGCCCTGCTGGGCATGGGGATCCCTGGCAGCTGTGTCCTGCTGGCACAAGGCCAGAAAAGCTCTGCTGACTGCTGCAGCAGTGGTCTTCCAGCTCTGTCCACATCAGGACCCCTCCTGATACGCATGGAACCAAGAGACACTTGCAGCTAGAGCTGAAGAGATCTCCCAGCCTTGTGTGCATCATGACAGGCTTGCTCCTGCTCTGCTTTGCCCCCCCTGCAGCAGGCAGGGGGCATGAGAGCCAGTGTTTCATAGATTTCATACACATTTGGGCTGGAAGGGACCTTGGAGGTTCATCGAGTCCAGCCCCCTGCCCCAGGGGCAGGAAGTCAGCAGGGATCATAGGATCCCAGCAAGATGAACACCTTCAAGACACATTTGGATGGTTAAGTGGGTGCTTGAAGTGCCTCCGGTGGCAGTCTTCCAAACCTTGGAGGCTCAAACAGTAAAGAAATTATTTCTTATGTCCAGCCTGAATCGGTCGCAGTGGAGTTTGTGACCGTTCAATCTTGTCATCCCTTGGGGGGCTCTGGTGATCAGATGTTCCCCCAGATCCTGATGAGCACCGCTGATAAACTTATAGGTGGCCACCAGATCACCCCTGAGCCTGTGCTTTTCCAGGCTAAATAGCCCCATGGCTCTCAGCCTGTTATCATAAAGTCTGTTTTCCTGACCTCTGATCATTCACATGGCTCTCCTCTGCACCCTCTCAAGCTTCTCCACATCCTTTTTGAATTGTGGAGCCCAAAACTGGACCCAGTACCCCAGCTACAGCCTCACCAAGGCTGAGTACAGTGGGAGAATGACATCCTGGGATTTGTTTGAGAAGCATCTATGGATGCAAGCCAGCGTTTTACTGGCTTTACTAGCCGCAGCATCACACTGAAGGCTCATGTTCATCTTCTGGTCAGTCATGATCCCCGAGTCCCTTTCATCTGTAGTACTAACCAGTGTAGCACTACAGAGCCTATAAGCATGCTGCAGGTTTTTTTCTCCCAAGGTGGAGAACCTTGCATTTTTTGGTGCTGAACACCATTAGGTTTTCATCCACCCATTTCCTGAGCCTGTCAAGGTCTGCCTGGATCACCCTCCTGTTCTCAGTTGTGGATGCTTTATCCCAGAGTTTGGTGTTGTCAGCGAAATTGACCAGTCTGCTTCTGACACCAATGTCCACATCATTGATGAAGATGTTAAATAGTATAGGTCCTAGGACAGAGCCCTGTGGGACCCCACTGGTCACAGCGCACCAAGACGATTGGCTCCCATCGACCATCGCCCTCTGGGTCCTACCACGGAGCCAGTTCCCCAGCCAGTGGATCATGGTGACGTCAAGGCTGCAATTAGCCAGTTTAGCCAAGAGGTGATTGTGGGATACCAGATCAAAAGCTTTTTTAAAGTTGAGGTGTAAAACATTGATCTCTTTCCCCCTTGTCTAGGTGATAAGTATTGTGTTGCTCCTGTTAGAAGCAGATTTTCTCTGTGATGCTATGACTTTCTGGTGAAGAGTTTAGAGGTTATCTCAGGATTCTCAGCAAGACTGTATTCTTCTGAAAAGCAATGGAGGTGCGAACACCTGGAGATTCCCATGGCCCCTTTTTAAACAGTTCATGTCTAGCAAGTCTGTCTGATACCTGCTTCAGGGTATTACATGTTAGAGTTAAAAGGTTGGGTAAGGGAGAGGAGAGAGCCTCAATCCAGGGGTGTTGCACTCTTGTAAGAAGGACCCAGTCAGGGCTCTGTACGGCACTTTCTTTCCCT
>NW_005843346.1:133005-151759 GCF_000455745.1 Alligator sinensis | reverse complement strand
TTCCCTAGTAAAGAAGGAAAATATTAAGATCCATGTCAGGGAAGGACTCAGTGTTTTTTTATTTATTTATTTATTTTTTTGTCTCAGATTCATCTCAAGAAAAATCAGTAATGCTACAAAGATTCCTCTGAGGTGGTAGGGACAAGTATCAGTGGTAGTAATGAGACGGGCACCCCACAATAGAAGCTGGGACCAAGAGGCAGCAGGGGTTGGGGTGAGTGGGTAGAAGTGGAGGCCTGGAGCATAGCAAGGTAAGTCTGTAGGGGAAGGGGTGGGGGAAGGAGCATAGCACAGCCCATTGGCCACTCCCAGGGCTGCAGCAGGGAGCAAAGCATAGGAAACTATGAGTGGGGATTGGCCACAGCTCTTGCTGCTACATGCACCTCAGGAGGGCTGTGGGCTGGGGGGCTGTGCCAGGCTCTTCCTAGGGAGCATGTGCCCCCAGATTTTCACATGGGAGGAGAACAGGCTGCTGCTGCAGGCTGTGGCTGGCAGCAGCACCAGGCTCTTCTCAGGGCTTGGTGGTGGCACTGGCAGGGCAGGTTGTGGGGGGAAATATGGCAAATGTTGAGGTGGCAGCAGCCCCACTCCCATCACTGCATCCTGCTCCTAGTGCCAGGAAGAGCCTGTTGCGTCACCAGCCCCATCCTGCAGCAGCACCCTGATCTCCCACATGCAGATCTGGGGGTATGCACCCCCTGGGAAGGACCTGGTGCTTCCCCCCAGCCCTCGGCTCTCCTGGGGTGTGCATAGCAGCAAGAGCCATGTCCCCCTACCCCACACCTATTCACAGTTTCCTCTGCTTTGCTCCCTGCTGCAGCCCTGGGAGCAGCCAATGGGCTGTGCTACGCCTCTCCCCCACTCCTTCTCTAGTCCCAGTCTTACTACCTCCCTCCCTCACTGCTATGGGAATGTATCCCTATTTGTTACTTTATAAACTGGTTCCTTTTATGCAAATTTGATTTATGCACTGTTTTCCAGGAACACATGTACCACATAAATTGAGGGAAACTTTTACTTCCTCTTGTAAGTACTAAAAGATGATGCAGTAACAACCTGTACTGCACCATCCTGGCTGCGCATGGTTGCTTTTGGTTGCTATGTCACCATAGCAATGCACTATAATGAGGGAGTGCATTGCTACGGTGACATAGGTGTGTTGTCATGGTTTTTGCCAATGGACACTACAGTGCCATAGTGCTTCACTATGGTGCCATAGCATCTTGTGTAGACATGCACAGAGTCATTCAAAAAGCATGTGATCACACAAGAGATGACTTTCTAATACCAGATCCCCCTTGCCACAGGTGAAATGGCACAGCCGGTGCAAAGAGATCTGTTGCCCCAAATGTCTCTAACCCCATATATACCAACAGCTTGATCTGGCCAACAAGAAGAGGAGCAATTACACAGGATATCTTGTGCTATGTGGGTGTAGGAAGAAAAAAATATCATGCCAGGAGCTTGTATGGTGATGCCAGGGTGCTAAAGGTGTTCCCAGACTATGCCCTTATCCAGGCAGGAGCTTTGCATGTTTCTGGCATTAACCCTTAGGAGATGACTCGATCATTACATATTTCCTGTGGTTGGAGGTGTCACATTAAGTTGGGCCTTGTAAGTTTCTTATTGAAATGGAATATGTGGAAAGTGATAAACAACCACCTTAATTTCCCAATAGATACTTGCACATCATCAGCAAAATAAACTGAAACACAAAGTCAAGGAAATGATTCAACATGTCTGGACTGGAGGTGTTGATAAAGGTTTGTGAAGACCATCACTTAGAGACCACTAAGCTGTTTTTGTAACTTTTAACTTTTTGTAACTTTTCCATTCAGAAAGGTATCTCCATATATGGATGCAGAGGACATTTGTTCCCTGGAGTTCCATGAGGTAGGAAAAAGGACCATGGCAGATGGCCAAGAATGTGTTTTATTCCCACGTACAATTTCCAGGAAAAGCCTTTCTATGCTGTTTTCAAAGTGAAGATGCAGAGCCATTATGTGAACTCTCCCTACCTGCCAGACCAGAGGGACCAACTCACAAGTACAAATGGGGATGGGCATCTCATGAGTTTCAGAAACCAGGTGGAAGCATGGAGTGGTTATGCAGGGGGAAAAAAAAATCTATAAAAGCAATCAAACTCAAGGAAGAAGTAACATTTATTGTTAAATTAAGGAAAATGAAGCAAACACAGTAGTGGGAACTCTTTGGAGTGTCTCCAGCATGGGAGTCTGCATGGCTATAGGCCAGGAGGAAATGTCATTCCCACTGAGGATTTTTGAGGAAGAAGGTAAATTTCCATACTCCCTGCAGATTGGTAAATGGTCTTAGGCAGTTCCCTTACCTCCATGCATGGATCCTGGAGCCAGGTCCCTTCCATCCACTCACAGAAAACCAGCACCGATGGCATCCAATAAAACCAGAGAGGAAAACAGCTCCAGCCAGAAGAGTTCTCTGCAGCTAAATCCTCCTCAGCAGGCTCATCATGACCTTCCTCCATCTTACCATGGCAAAGGCAACTGGGCTTGTCTTCATACTTCTTCTGATGGTCACTTTCTGTCTCCAGAGTCTGGCACAGAGTACATAACATCTGCCACTCTCACCTCACCTCCTCGGAGGAGAAGGATTTGGGTGTAGGGCAGATAAGAGATATGCCACTAGGATGTGGGGGAAGGGTGCAGGAGTCACTGATAAAATACCACGGATGAAGGGTTATCATTTCAACGTACTGGGTCCATTTTGGGGTGGATGTTGCACTCTGAGTATTTAAATGTTTCAACTCAGCAGATGGTTACATTGTCTGCTTGCTGTCTCTGCCAGCACTGCTCTGAACAGTGAGACTCCAGCCAGCTGAGGGACTGTGTGTCCATGACATTGCAGAGCTGTAGGTCTCTGTCCAAACTCTGCCCATTTTAGACAAATGCAGCTGCCTCTGACAGTATCACCAGGACCAGGGCTCTTGCCTTGAGAACAGGGCTGGTTGGTCAATGGCTGGGGTAGATTTAGGGCAGTGAGAACCAGTGTGTATTTGGCTCAGTGATTGCAATCAAAAATTAAAATAACAACAATAGAAATAACAATAATAGTGGTAATAAACAAATGGGCTTGAATGAAATTGAAGTGATTACTATTTTCTCCCCTAGCTCCCAGTAACCAACTGGTTAGGGTGTCCAACCCCCTAATGACTTGTATAATGACTGCCTGGGGAGACTTCAGGGTCCACAACCTACCTCCAGAGAGAATGCCCTAACCACCATGGAGCAATCTGGGCTTGGACTCTCCTGGTGACTGTCTACTAGCAATAGCTGCTTCTGGTCAGTAAAGGCAGTGGGGGTAACAGTCCAGTCACATAGACTTTCCTTTGCATTCCCATGTTGTTATGACAAGGTATGTCACAGAAATCACAAATTTATTTGGAATTTGACAGGCCGTACCATGAGCACTTCTGCCATGCCCTTGAACTTGTGACTGGTGAGCCTGGGTGCCTTAGCATCCACCCCCATGTTGATGATGCTCAAGACTCCTTCCCTGAAGTCAGTGGGGCCAGGCCTCTTCCTGATATAAGCATGCATGGCCCCGTTGATTTAAACAAGGCTACTCTGATGCCTGGGCTGGTGGCAGAATGAATCAGTGGCTACTGTTCCTGGAGGCATGAGTTCAGTCTCTGCCTGGGCTCATCCCAAAGGCTGTCCCCACCCATACTTAAACCGGAGCTCCTGAGTGTTAAATCAGTAGTTTGGGCCTAGACCCATATTTTCCCTTGAGAGTTGTAGGTCTAGATCCTCTCTCTGATGCACACTGTAGGGAGGGATGTCTCAGTGTCTGCAACCACTGTCGGTATAACCCTCCAATCTGAGGGGAGATGCTACAAGACATTCAGGGAGGTGATTCTGCTGTATTCCAGCCCCCTCATAAATCCACTGTTCCCAAGCTAACAGGAGGACACAAAGGAGTCCTGGGTGTCCCCTCATGCCAAGGGCACCCTGAAATGAGCTGTTTCCTGTCCCACTAGGAGATCCTGCTGTGCCAGACAAGTGCTGCTTCAACTTCCAGAAAACAAAGATCAAGAAAGCCAACATAGTAACCTGTTACCAAGTCATGATGTGCGTATTCTCCAACACAGGGCACAGCTGCTGGGGAGAAGGTTGGGGAGGGAGATAGAGTGAGAGTCTGGGGCCTCCTAGCATGGGAAGGATGTTAGTGCAGGTTGGCATTACCTGGAGCAGGGTCTTTGGGAGGCCCCAGACCACCTACCTCAGAACTCAGATTCTCTCTGCTCACTGTCTCGGACGGCCACAGCTGACTCGAGTTACGTTAGAAATTGGTTGTAGGTTAGGGCGGGCTGGTGAATGGAGAGGCAGACACAACTTATTGGTTGTAAAAACTTTACTCACGCCGCTTGCAATCACGACGCAGGTGGTCCGGTCATCGGAACAGCCACATGAGTTGTTCCAGCTGGCGGGGCCCAAGCCAGTCAATCCGTCCGCATTTCGAAGCCGGCGGGGAAAGGGGTACGTCGGGGTTGCGCTCGGTGATGGGAAGAAAGATCGATAGGTGATCAGTCTATCGATTGGCAGCCGCAAGTCAGATAACTTCAGAGGCACTCTGCAGCGTGCTCAAAGCTCTTTGACTTGGGCGGAAGTCGCGCGGAATTTTAAACGGCCAGCGAGCCAATTACTAGCCGCCACATGTGAATAATTTAGCACTGGCCAATAGCGGGGCACAAATTTACATTTGAATAGCGGGAACTCTTTGCACCGTGCATTTCTGTGCTGCAAAGAAGAAATGCATCCTGCAAAGGAAACTGCAAATTGGCGGGAACTCTCTCCTACACGTGGGTTCTCAATTGCAGCAGAACACTCTGCCATGCAAAGGAGCTCTCATGTGGCCAAGAAATTCCATAGTGCCGAGGCACAAAAATCACTGGGTCGTGACACTCACCAGGCAGTGAGGATCACCTGGTGTCATGACAGCAACTGCCTCAATGGGTCTCTGACCAGCAGCCAGCCCTGAGGTGCTTCCCAAAGGAGGCTCTAGGGTGCTGAGAATCCTGGTCCCAGGATGGGTCTGTGAATAGTCTGTATAACAGGGGGCCTTTCTGGGGCTGGTCTGACATTGGCCTGCCCACCTGTTCCTGAGCTAATCGCCTGCCTCACTTACCTGCCACCCCTTGTTGTTTAATAATAAAGTTCTCATTAGGCAGGAGGCTGCCCATTTCCTGCCGCAATGCCAGGGGCCACTATCTGCAGCTCTGTACCTCCCCTATACCACAGATCATGCCTCACAGGTGACAGTCACATGACTGAATGGTCCCAGCCTACAGTAAGAGCCAACTTAGCCCTCATTGTCAGGGCTCTTTCACACACACACATATTCATACCACCGTCCTCTCACTAAGGCCTCTCACACTCCATCCCCTCTCACAGGGTCTCTTTTATACATCAACAACTTGTTTCACCCTGCTCCCTCTCAGAGAAGCTCCCATAGGCTTTCTTTAACTCATGCCTTGGGTGACAGATATACCATCTTTTGGGCCTCTCCCGTGACCCTCACTGAAGCTATTGCTAGTGGTCAGGCAATTTCCCAACCTGGGTCAAGCTTGCCCTGGCCCTTCCTGGGGCAACTTTACACAAACTTAAACACACACACACAAACCAGGATCCCAGTCCTCTGGCTCCCCCCTCACTGGGGCTCCACACTTCTATCCCCTAACTGGGGCTATGGGGTTTCCCTCCCCAGTGGAGGCTCAGGTGGCCATAGCTATGCCTGGCCCCAACTTATAGCCACAGTATTGTGTGGGCTAGGGGATATTGAAGTGCCGTAACCTGCCTTCCACCATGGTGGAAACTGGTCTGGCATTTCCTGGGGGCTCCCACACCACTGGGAGCCCCACCAGACCACCCATTCCCACCAGGGTGCAGTTTTAGGTCATGCCTAGGACCAAGAGCCTCCTATCTGCTAGATACCCCATACAGCAGTTCAGCCAAGTGATATTTCTGCCTGACCTGCCAGCAGCAATCTGCTCTGTTTATATAGGCAGCCAGTGTCTCAAAATGGCTGCCACAGTCAATCACCTGCTGACTGCTTGGCTCAGCCCTTAAAGTGGCAGGCACCAACAGTGCCCTGCCATAGTCTGTCTGTGGGTTTTAGAGCCACAAAAACCCTGCACAGCCCCGAGCACCAGGACCAATGCTATTGCAAGCAGTTTCAGTAGAACTGAAGATGGGAGCTTTTGTGGGAGAGATTCTGTCTCCAGATAGTTCAGTATCTGAGCCTTGGTTCTAGCTGACTTGGCATAAATCAGGAGGAGCCACAGCACTCTCAGTTATACAGGACTAACCTTTTATCTGGGACAGAAGATCATGATCTTTACTGATATGAACAGATAAGGTGATGTGCATCCATATTTACCTAAACACTAATTAGGGTCAGGTTGCCAAAGACTCAGCACCCACAGTAGGGCCAGCCTTCCAAGACAACCCATAATGTGCCCTGGGCTGTGAGTAAAACCAATCTCTGTTGATTTACACCTCAGGTGCTTGTGAACCACCCCTCCCCACAGTTCTCCATCCTCACCACTTAACTCTTCTCCAGCATGGTGCCATACCATTGGATGGTCTCCAATGACCATCTTTCACAAGGCTTCTGATAACTTGTCTTATTCTTCTCCATACAGATTCCAGACTAAAAGGGGCCAAGAAATCTGTGCTGAAGCTTTGTGTGTAAAAAGATACCTGAAATGCCCCAAGATCAGGTCCTTTATACTCCCAGCTAAATACACCATCAGGAGAGCAGGTTGGAGACCCCCTCCTGCTATATCTCATATGCTGCACTACACCTGTTCCCTGGACATGCAGGGGTCCTTCTAGCTTGACTCTTATGCCTGTAACAGGAAACATACTCAGCCTATAATCATGTGTGCCAGACAGTCTGTCATATGCATTTGAGTCCTGAAAGACCTGGAAATATTGTCAGCCACTTTCTTGTACCCACATTGAACTATAGCTATATAGAAAGCAAAGTGATATGATTTGTGTATGTAAGAAATAAAGTGGTGTGTCAGATCTAGAGCTGCACATTGTACCTGGAGCTCCTGACTGGGTGTGTCTAATGCCATGCATAGCAGGGCTCTAATTTTGTGTGGGTCCATGGGGGCTCCTGGCAAACAAACAGCAAACAAGCATAACACGGATGTTGGTGGGGAAAGATGGTGCTGTGTCTGTCAAAGAGAAGCCCTGGCTCAAAACAGGGCTGACCAAGGATATCTGGAAGTTGCTGAAATGGATGCTCTGAGCAGGGAATGGGACAGCGCTGAACATCCAGCTTGTAGGGTACTAGCCACTGCACCTTTACACAAAGGGGCATTTCCTGTTGGCTGCAATGGGCTCTGAGGAAACCCTGTCCTACTCTTGAGCCACGATACATACACTTTAGGCTATGTCTGTTCAAACTACCCTGGAGACTCGGTCCACCGCTCAGTTACACCTGGCATAACTCTGAAGTGACTCCATTGAAGTCAGTGTGATTACAGCAGCATAAAACCTCCCTGAGTATGAGCAGATCTGTCAGTGCCCAGCAACAGGGCAAGTGGCCTGGACTCTGCCAGGGAAGGGCTGCAGCAGGATTCTGGTCCATTGGCTTTGAGCTTGCCAGTGCTTGTAGCAAATGAAGTCAGGTTCTTAAAATGAAATGTACCAGGCGCCATTATCTGTGCCAGGATTACTGACTCCACCATGTGAGCAGAAAGGAAGTCTGGGGCCTACAGCATCTAAAGCAGAGTCCCTAGCATGGGAGCTAAACAAGAGTGACCCTAGTACTGGCCCTGGAAGTCTCATATGGAGCCTGCAGTTCTCATCACTGACAGGAGAGGGTTAGGAAGGATTAAGGTCACCGCTGATTGCCAGTACCTTCAAGCACTGCCTCCAAAAAGACCCCTAAGTATCTGCATGGGATTGTGGGCCATTGTCTTCCAGTCTGGCAGTACTTGAAGCAAGATAAATGAGGATCTTATAATGAAAAGTACCAGGCACCATTATCTGTGCCAGCATTACTGGTTCCACCATGTGAGCAGGAAGGAAGTGTGGAGCCTACTCCTTGTGTCAACTTGGAATCATGCTACTGAGTCCACAGCACTCATCTGTTTACCCCCATGGAACTGAAAGCCAAATTTTCCACCTAGATATCTATGAGATGACAACCACATCCATAATGTTGCTCAGAGTTGAAAAGGCAACCATGAGGATGGGAAGCCCCAGCCTCCTTGAGATGGGGTGCAAAGAAGAGAACATGCCACCATTGCCACCAATGGGTTCAAGCTCTTTCCTAGGAACTTGTGCTGTTAGGGCATGAGGCCTCATGTCAGGCCCTTCTCTCAGTGAGTTAGGAGGGGATGAAGTAGGCAAGGACCATAGCAATAGGCATTCGGCTACAGACACTGTGCAGTTTCTGGGTAATCTCTGGTGAGTCACCTAACCTCCACTCTGCCTCTGTAACCCATTGTTGAAGTTGTGTTTCAGGTGGCCTCATGGGAAGAGCCACATCTTATAGGTCTGTTCCCCTTTAGCTCATGGTTTTGACTCTGGAGGTTCCGGGTGCTTTTAACTGCCTTAAAGCCTGTGATAGCTGAACTGCAAATGCTGCACCGGAGCAGCCTGCCTGCATTGTCACGATGCAGCATCCTAACCCCCAGGTGCCACAAATATGATGCTCTTTCATACATGGAGGCACACAGGCAGCATGGGAAGAAGGGCCCTTGAGGCCATTTATAGGCTTCTGCTCTGCATTGTGCTGAGATAGGAGCAAAATTCTCCTGGATCCAATCTACTTGCCCAGAATCTATTCATTCTCAGACTATGCGCAAGGCCTGTTGCCCAGCATCATTGGCTGGGTTTGCAGCCATCAGAGAGCAGCCATAACAAACACATTAGCAGGGAAACAAGTGTCATCCTGTGTGGTTTGCAAACATCTGAACCTGAACCCAAAATAACTGCCCAGCCCCTCCTCTCCTCCCTGAGCATGTGCAGGGCTGGTTCCTTATCTCTTGATCAGACAGAGGCGTTCTAGTGACAGGGCTCTGATGAGTGTGGTCAGAAATGGCTGCAGAGGAGCTGGGTAGAGAAATAGTTTCCATTTGTTCACCTTTTCTTTTTATTAATAACCATTTGCCTCCATCCCCTTCCTTTCCACCTCCATGGACACTCCAGAGCAGTCATGGAAAATCCCTGCTTGAGGCTATAGAAGGCAGGGAAAGACCAGGGGGATACCAAATACCTCTTGACCGCCCAACCTACCTCCTGCCAGACCCAGTGGTCACATTTCCAGCCTGGAAATGAAGGTTACCACCATGTCCCTGGCAGCCCTGCTTCTTGTAGCTCTGTGGACTGAAGCCCACTGCAATGAGAACAAGTACCCACTCAGCCCCTTTCATTCTCTTAGAGCACAGGGCAGCCTAACACCTCTGGATTTGAAGAGATATATTGGAGAAAATATGCCAGGGTGGGAGATCCCCAGTTCTGGCTCTGTCATATTGGGTCACTGAGACCAGGATGTTCAGAGCAGCCTGCAGGATCCAGCTGTCTAACCTCCATAAAAGTGAATGAACATGGCTACTGGCATGCCTTAGACAACTACCACCATATCCTGAACCTGTGTTTGCTTGAGCCTTGGGTCCCATTAGCAGTGCTCCAGAACCCTGTTAGGGGGTCTGAATTGCATGAGTTTTCATCTGGAAGTCTCACCACCCTGTGAGGGAAGGATAAGCACACTTATCACCCTGCTGCCAACTCAGCAAGTGAAGTACAAAGGGGCAAAGGCAGCAATGTAAATGGAGGGGGACAGAAACCAGGACAGCAGCCCCAGGCACTGCCTTTGTGGGGGGAGGGGTGTGTGTAAAAAATAGCTGTTGTTCACAGCAGTAGCATAACTCAGTTGGGGCAACAAAATAATAGCTAGTGACATTGGCTTCATGTCAGCCTTTCCTGCTCCATGCGCCACAGCTGCTCATGGCATAGTCCTGCCCTGTTATGCCTCTGGGCAAAAGACCAGGCCAAAATCAAACAGGCACTCTGTGTCAGGGTCTGGCCTCCAGCAAACACAGAACTAACTTTTCCATAAGACATTCAACATGGTGAACTATTCACCTTGGAAGCAGGGAAACGGGAGCTAATCACATTTTCTTCCCTCCAGTGAACAACTACAAAGGCACTTGCTGCTATTCCAACAATCTTGTTAAAAAAAAAAAAAAATCACTTAAAACTTGTCAAATGTTAGAGAGATACACCTGTAACCTGCTCCCATGACAGTGTGATGTTAAGTATGGATTTGACATTTCTCTTTCCTTCTGCGCCTATTACTCTGGCTGAGTAAAAGACATGCCACAACCACATTTCTGCCCTTTATCCAAAAACTTAATAGGTTTGACACACAGTCTGTGGTCTCTCCTACGCTTGAACTTTGCAGCAAAGAGCTACTTGTCAGGGGCTATCTTGTCATGCTCAGATTTAAGTGCCAATGGCCCCATAGTATTTTGAGCAAGTGTTATAAATACTCATAGGTTATGTCTTGTCCTGTCTATTTTTACAAAATGTTTGAACTGATGATTTTTCAAATTGCTCCAACAATGGGATGTGATAGTCATTACTCTGAATTACCAAACTAGAAATGGAAACTGAAAATGAGCAATAAACTGAGGTCTCTGTTATATGGTGCAAGCTCAGTAAGGTGGCGCTGCTGGTGAATCTCCATGTCTGGCTGCTCAGATTCAGGAGCAGAAGCAGTCAGAGATATGCCAAGGGTACTGTGTGTGCTCACTCAGTGTTTGGCAAGCCAGAAGTCCTGCAAGGCAGAGCTGTGAGGGACACAAGACAGCCGTAGGGTAGAAGGCTGCCGGCCAGAACTGAGGTGTGTTGATTAATTAGGCAGCAAGAGCTGAGCAGCAGCTCCTAGAGTGCTGTGGCTGAGTCCAGCCACCTCAGTCAATCTCTTGCCTCCATAGAGGTAGTTTCATGTTCATGCCTTGTCATGAACTACTAGAGGTAGTTTCATGACAAGGCAAATAGCATTTCAGTGCAAAGGGCTTCATCTCCCAGCACTGTCAGTCAGTAACTGCCCTGGCTCTATGGGCACAGGAACTGTGACCAGGGTGTATGGGTGACATATTTCCTCACTGCCTCACGGTTCCTTTTATCTCTGTTTACAGACTGGAGCTTAGAAAGAAACCCATCTGTGCTGATCCCCAAGAATGCTGGGTTCAGGAATACCTGCCCAATTTAAAAAGATGCTGAACCCGACCATTGCTGCATTTTATTTGTGTGAACTCTCGAGTGTCAATGTGTGGTTTTGATAAGCTCTTTTTTTTTTGGCCACTGAGTTAATTTAAAGAACAAGCTGCATCCCTTTTCTCTTCCTTCTGTGTCTTTTTTTTTTTTCCACAATGAATGTGTTATTGGTAATGAATCACTGCCAAAGCTAATGCGATTTATCTTGTTGACCAAATAAAACACTGTATATTTAAACATGTCTCAGGACTTTTATTGATGGAGCTTCCCTTTCTCTAGACACAGGTTTGTCCATTCGACTGTGTTGTCACTATGGGGACCCAAGAGTTTTCCATTTCCACATAGTGTCTCTACAGACAGCCAGGGGGATCCATGTCACAGTGGTGTTGCTATAGGGTTCTCAGGCTGGTCCATATGGCCACTGGGGCAACACAAATCTGTGTATTGAAAACTGGGAGCTGGACTATGACCCCACTTATGGGGAAGATGGTAGGCATTAGCCCCTCTTGGTTATCACACGGGACTCCTATTCCTGCAGTTCTTATGTCTATTCTGACATAATAAGGGAAAGACCATCTGCTGAGGACTGTATCTTCTTGCTTGTAGAGATGCACATATATGTTCAGCCTGGGGGCCCAGCCATCCATCATAGATTCATAGATTCATAGATTCATCCTACATAGCAGAGTGGCCAGGGTAGGCGGGGGAGGGAAAGGGAGGTCCAGAGTTACTCTTATCTCTAGATGCAGAAAACAGAGCCTTTTCACTGAGGGACCACTTCCCACTGCAGTTACAAGAGAAAGAATGGGCTTCTGAAGCGCCTCTCAAGACTCATCAGCTTAGCCATTGAAAGATGCACTTCCGAAATAAAATATAACAGCACTTAACAACAACCTCTCAGTTGTGTACACTAAGAGAACATACAACTGCAGACCTATTAAACTAACCCATCCACCAGCTAATCTCACTAGCAACATGCAGTTAGTCTTTTCCTTGCACTGCCTTGTCCTGAGGCTTGGTCAACCTCACTAGTGAGTCATTGCTGTTTGGCCCCAGGAGAGGCATGAGATACATGGGTGCAAGCCTGTCATGCCCTCACACCCTGAGGTCCCACCAGTGATCCCCAGTGACCATGGAGCACCCTGCCAACCCCCAGCACTGCTGGAGGAAAGCAGGGCCCATGTTGGGAGGGACATAGCCCAGCTGCAGAGCAGCTGAGTGGAACCGAGGAGGGCCTCACCCCGCCCTGGCTCCTACTTTACCCAGCCCCCTAGGGAGCTGCATGACTGGAGCCTCATGAACAGGACATGCAAATAGGCACATTTCTGGACCTGGCGTGTGAGTTAGTGTGGAAGTTCGCACAGCAGGGTGAGTGGGAGGGCCCAAAGCCCTGCCTGTGAGCCCCCTAGGGTAGGCAGCCCCAGCCAGAGCTACTAGCAGCATACCATGGATGGGCAAGCACCACACCCTGAGGGTCCCCTCAGGATCTGTAGCCTCCCCCTATGGCACCTCAGAGGCCTCCACCCAGATGGAGCCCATGGTTCCGGGCTCTACTCAGACGGAGCCTCTGGCTCTCAGCTGTGGGGGCTGCCTGTCACATTTTCAGGGTCTGAGGTCCAGGAACATGGCCACCTCCCCTTGTGAGGTCTGCTCCCTTTTGGGGTCTCTGGCATGCCAGCTGAGGGAGCTCCAGGCAACAGTCCAGAGACTGCATGCCATCAGGGATTGTGAGCAGGAGATTGACTCCTACTGCCAGGCCCTTCTCCCTTGTGAGGTGGAGGGTAGACCACAGTTACCTTCCAGGACAGAGGAGGACTCGAGGACCGGGAGGTCCAGCCCAGGGGTTGGATCAAGGTGGTCAAGGGCCCCAAGGCCCTGAGCACCAAGGTCCCCCCACCACTGGAGCTTAGCAGGCTTTGCTGGGTTACAAGAGGTTCATACCTGTTGCTAAGTTGCCAGTTCCTGCAGGCAACACAGGCTGTACTGTAGCTACCACCCCCACTCTCCCTAGGACAAAATGCAAAGTGTTTGTCGTGGAAGACTCCATCCTGAGCGGGACTGAGGAGACAATCTGCCACCCCAACCCCTTAGCCTGGGAAGTCTGCTGCTTCCCAGGAGCCTGAATCCGAGACATTGTGGAAAAGATCCCTGAGCTCCTCCAGCCCACATGGATAAGGAACTTATGGTCCTTATCCATGTGGGCACAAATGATTTGGCTCAGAGCACTACAGGGATTTGGGAGAGGGGCTTAAGGGGCTGGGGGTGCAGGTGGTGTTCTAATCGATCCTCCCAGTCTTGGGCTATGGGCTGAGGAGGGAGAGGAGGATCAAGGTAGTGAACCAAAGACTGCGGCACTGGTGTCATCAGGAATGCTTCGGCTTCCATGACCACAGTCCGCTCTTTGGTGAGAGAGGCATTGAGCTACTGGGAAAGGATGGCCTCCACCTCTCTCCACTGGGAAGGAGGCTCTTATCAGCCAGACTGTCTGACTTGCTCCATCGGGCTTTAAACTAAGCCCACCGGGGAATGGAGGCACTACTGCCACTGCTGGCCCACTGAGCAACCCTTGCAGAGCCAGCAGGCTGAGGCACTTAAGGGAGCCCAACCCTGCCCCAGCCCTGGAAAGAACTGTAGGCAAGGCAAGGGCCCCCAAAGGCCTTTGCATGCCTATACACAAACGCCAGGAGCTTGGGGAATAAGAAGGACAAACTTGTCCTCCTGCTTAACACAAATAATTATGATGTCAGAGGGATAACAGAGAGCTGGTGGGACTCCACCCATGACTGGGCCATGGGTATAGATGTCTATACCCTGTTCAGAAGAGATTGAGTGGACAAAAGGGGCAGGGGTGTAGCTCTCTATGTTTAGGAAAGCTACGACTCCCTGCAAGCCTACATTGGCACCCAGGGTGGACGACTAGAGACCCTGTGGGTTAAAAACTGTGGGGAACACGTTACAGGGGACACAATGGTTGGAGTCTAATACAGATCTCCCACCCAAAATCAAGAGCTTGACCAGGAGTTCACGAGGGAATTAGCTGAGGCTGCACGTTCCCAGTGCATGGTTGTCATGGGAGACTTCAATTATCCAGACATCACGTGGGAAGAGCACTCGGCCAAATCTGAGCAGTCACAGAGCTTTCT
This sequence comes from Alligator sinensis, assembly GCF_000455745.1. Taxonomy (NCBI): domain Eukaryota; kingdom Metazoa; phylum Chordata; order Crocodylia; family Alligatoridae; genus Alligator; species Alligator sinensis. The sequence continues at coordinate 137,337 of NW_005843346.1, read as the reverse complement.
CTCATGCATGGATGAACTCTATCTGATGCAGGAAGTCTACAGGCTGATGAGAGGTAAAGCGCTGCTCGACCTGGTACTGGCAACCGGGGATGACCTAATCAGCGACCTAATGATTGAAGGAAAGCTGGGTGACAGTGACCATGAGCTGATCACCTTCACCATCTGCCGAAAAGCTGGCAAGTCAGTCAGCAATACAGACGTCCTCACCTTCAGGAAAGCTGACTTTGACAAGCTAAGGAGGCTTGTCAGTGAGGCCCTAAGGGGCCACAACCCCAAGGGGAGGGGAGTTCAGGATGAGTGGTTGCTCCTCAAGGGATCAAATCCTGGATGTGCAAACAAAGTGTATCCCATCTCAGAGGAAAGGCAGCAAAAGGGCACTGCAGCCCCCTTGGCTCTCCAGGGAACTAGTGGACCTCCTGGGTCTTAAAAGGAACACCTACAAAGAATGGAGGACTGGATCCACCACCAAGGAGAATACTCTGCACTGGTCCAGACCTGCAGAAAGCAAAACAGGAAACCCAAGACTGCAACGGAACTCCAACTAGCTACAACTACAAGGACAATAAAAAGTCCTTTTTTAGATATGTGGGGAGCCAGAGAAAAAGCAAGGGTAACATGGGACAACTGACAATTGACACCCATGAAAAAGCAAGCTTGCTAAATGGGTACTTTGCATCAGTTTTTCAATAGTCCCATGGAACTCCCCTGTTGAAGCATCGGGCTCAAAGGGTAAAAATCAATGGCCTGATGTCTAGTTGGCAGCTGGTATCAAGTGGAGTGTCCCTGGGGTTAGTCCTGAGGTTGGTTTTGTTCAATGTCTTCATCAACAACCTGGAAGATGGCATACAGTAGACCCTCAGCAAGTTTTCAGATGACACCAAGCTGAGGGGAGAAGTAGATATGCTGGAGGGTAGGGCTAGGATTCAGAGTGACCTAGAGAAATTGGAGGACTGGGCCAAAAGCAATTTCATGAGGTTCAACAAAGCCTGACCTCTATCCTGAGGAAGGTCTTGGAAAAGATTATCAAAGAGGCCATCCTTAACAGACTGGCTGACGGCAACATCCTGAGGGATAGCCAGCACAGGTTTGTTGCAGGTTGGTGAAGCAAGACCTATCTCATTTCCTTTTCATAGATTCATAGATGTTTTATAACCAGGTGACCTATCACCTGAACAAGGGAGAAGAGATTGATGTTATATATCTTGATTTTAAAGAAGCCTTCCATCTGGTAGCCTATGACCACCTCTTGGCAAAACTGGCTAACTGTGGCCTTGGCATCACCATGATCCATTGGCTGGGCACTACCACGATCCATTGGCTCCATGGTATGACCCAGAGGGTGGTGGCTGATAGAAGTCAATCATCGTGGTGCCCTGTGACCAGTTTGGTCCCTCAAGGCTCTGTCCTAGAACCTATATTATTTAACATCTTCATTAATGATGTAGACATTGGTTTCAGAAGCAGACTGGCCAAGTTCTCCAATGACACCAAACTCTGGGGTAAAGGATCCACACTTGAGGACAGGAGGATGATCCAGGCAGACCTTGACAGACTCAGGAAATGGGTGGATGAAAACCTGATGGTGTTTAACACTGAAAAATGCAAGGTTCTCCACCTTGGGAGGAAAAACCTGCAGCATGCTTATAGAATCGGCAGTGCTACTCTGGATAGCACTACAGATGAAAGGGACTTGGGGGTCATGATTGACCACAAGAGGAACATGAGCCTTCAATGTGATGTTGTGTCTAGTAAAGTGAGCAAAACGCTGGCTTGCATCCATAGATGCTTCTCAAGGAAATCCCAGGACGTCATTCTCACCTTGTACTCAGCCTTGGTGAGGCAGCAGCTGGAGTACTGGGTCCAGTTCTGGGCTCCACAATTCAAAAAGGATGTGGAGAAGCTTGAGAGGGTGCAGAGGAGAGCCACGTACATAAGAGACCATATGATGAGAGGCTGAGCCATGGGAGCCTTCAGCCTAGAAAAGTGCAGTCTCAGGGGGGACCTGGTGGCCACCTATAAGTTTATCAGGGTTGCTCACCAGGACCTGGGGGAATGTCTGTTCACCAGAGCACCCCAAGTGATGACAAGGTCAAATGGTCACAAACTCCTCCATGACCGTTTCAGGCTGGACATAAGGAGGAACTTCTTTACTGTCCAAGCCCCCAAGATTTGGAATAGACTGCAACTGGAGGTGGTTCAAGCATCTACTTTGAACACCTTCAAGAGACAATTGGATGGTTATCTTGCTGGGATCCTATGATCTCTGCTGATTTCCTGGTCCTGGGGTAGGGGGCTGGACTCGGTGATCTTCCGAAGTCCCTTCCAACCCTAATTTCTATGAATCTATGAGTTACCTACCTAAGACCTCAGATGAAAGAGAAAGTTCATGGCCCTTCTCCCCCTAATTCTAAAATCTGAAAGTGGTATCCTGCATTTCCCTTTAGCACTGCCCGCCTAGAGGGAAAGTTCATCACAACTGAGAGCAGGCTCATGTGATACTGGCACTGTTTGCCAGGATTCATTCCCAATCACAGAGCATCACTGTACCTCATAACAATGTGGTGGCAACTCCTGGATCCTCAAATCACTCTGAACTATGCAAACCTTTGCTTTATCAGGCCCCAAGGCTGGAACACAGGGCATTTAGCACCACATGGTAATAGATCCAACATACCAGGATTCTGCAGCCACTCAGCCAATACCCTGTGCTGCTTGAGGAGAAGTTGGAGCCAGTTCGGTGACTCTTGGGGCTCCTGGCTATCTCCAGCATCAAGAGCTCCAAAACTGCCTAGGGGATTTGGGTACCCATTTCCCCTAAGTTTTAAAGTGAGTGCACCCAGGCAGGGACAGGAGCGCTCTAGGAAGATATGGCTTCTAGAGCTGTCAGATTTTACTGCCTGCCTGTATTCCCCTAAACTGAAGAGAAAATAGGTGAGCTCCTGGGCCCTGCCTATAGATGGAGAGAGGTAGGGGGAAGGAACATGGCGACCCACCTCAGCCAAAGTCCTACCAACCTATGACAATTTTCTGCCTCATCCTACCTCCTTTAAAACACATAGCCTTAAATTCCATTCTCAAAGATCTCCTGAATGATGATCAGAGACATCTGTGGTGATCCCAGTCCATGTGTGTGAGCAGGCTCGGAGGGGAATGTCTGCCAGCACTATGACCCAGGATAGGTAGAGAGGAAGAGGGACTCAAGAAAAGGGCACATATTTTGGCTGGAGAAGGAGCAAGACACTGTTAGGCAGATGTGATGGGGGATGATTGAGGGAAATGAGGGAGTCAGATTTCCCGGTTCTTTTCCTTGTCTCTCCTGGAAGCTGGATCACTTTGGAATCAAGAGAAGTTTAAAGGGTTTGGAGAATTTGTATGAAATGAAGACTATCAGGTGGCATTCATGTAGGCTAAGCAGTGCTCTGGTTAGGTGCTGTCTGCCTCCCTGCCTGGATAATCAGGCAGAATACAATGCTGACTCTAAGGTCCTTCATTATTAATCTGAGTGTGGCCTTCCTTGGAAAATATCTGGAGAGCCCCAAGCATCTGGAAAGTGATGGAAGAGGGAGGGAAAAAAACCTGGGAGTGGGTGAGATCCCAAGCCAAATGGCTTCCACTTAGCAGCTGTGTGTGATAGGCAGCCAGCGGTCAAGGTCTCTTTGAAACTGCCCCCAAACTTTATAGAGTACAACTGTGGAGTAAATTACTGCCATAACAGGCTTGAACTTATTAATAGGACTGGGGACAGAGAATGGCAAGCCTCAAAGATACTGGCTCTTCCAGTAGTGTCTAGAGCATTAACTGGATGTGAACAGGAGGAAGAGGAAGAGGAAGAGGTAGAGCTCTGCCCACTTTCCCCACCTGTCCAAATCCACTTGAATCCATTTCCTGCCCACTAGTGTGTTTACTTTGCTCCATAATTTGGTGTTGTCCACAAATTTGGACAGAATACTTTCTATGCCTTCATCCAGGTCACTGATGAAGACATTGAATAGAACTAGTCCAAGGACTAAATCCTGGGGGACCTCACTATCCACATCTTTCCAGGTCAATACTGACCCATCCACCACCACCCTCTGGGTGTGTCCCTTAAGCCAATTCACCACCCACCTGCCCGTGTAATCATCTACATCACAGCCACTTAGTTTATTTATGAGACTGGAGTGAGACACCGTGTCCAAGGCCTTTTTAAAATCCAAGTAAATTACATTGTACCCGCCTCCGTTCCACCAGGAGTTCACGCGCCGCCTTCGCCCGGACCTGATGTCTTGCACACCCGGGCTTCGTAGGTATAGCCCAGGTTTTGCCCCGCCTGGTATAAAGGGAGACCCCAGA
>NW_005843346.1:116360-132183 GCF_000455745.1 Alligator sinensis | reverse complement strand
GCTCCCTTCAGCCGCCCCTCTGCCTCGGCACGGTCGCCATTTATTTCTCCCGTCCGGCGTGCCCCGCCCCCGTCGTTCAGCCGCAGCCGAATAAACGCCCGGCTGACGACCCGCGCCGGCGCTACCGGCGCCTGGGGTTTCCTCGGCTCCTCCGGCCCTGCTGGAGGTAAGCAGACCCCTTGGCCGCCGCGGGGGTCTCCCAGTGCCCCCGCTCCCCTGGGACATACATCAACCTTGACTCTTGCATCTAAGCATTTTGTGACCTGGCTGTAAAAAGAAACAGGATTAGTCAGGCAGGGTCTACCTGCTATGAATCCATGCTCATTGCCCTTTAGCATTGTTTTTCCTGTTGGACTCCAACACATGTAATACTTAATAATTTTTTTAAGGTTTTCCCAAGGATAGAGGTGAGACTAACTGGTCTATAGTTACCTGGATCCTCCTTCCTCCTCTTCTTGAAAACAGGGACCACATTGGCCCTTTCCCAGTCCTCTGGGACTTACACCCCACCCTGTTTCACAGTGACCTGGGGGGAGGAAACACTCAGGATGTTTTCTTTGTCTTTTCAAAAAAATTGCAACACTTTGCCCTGGGCCAGCAGAATTTTGGATTCTTGCCTTCATGAAGTCATAGGGTTGGAAGTCATGTGGGCCAACTCTTTGCACAAATTCAAGGAAGTCTATTCCTAAAATCACCTTGACCAATGGTTATCCAGCCTCTTTGAAAACCTCCAACAAAAGAGATTCCAGAATTTCCCTGGATAGTGTATTGCACTGCCTCACCCTCTGAATGGTAAGGGAAGTTCTTTAGATCTAACTCTGCACTGCTGCCATTTGAAGCTATTGCTTCACACCCTGCTCTATTCTGCATTTGTTTATATTTTCTTTTCTTTATGGCAGCCTTTCAGATACTTGAACATACCCCCAACTTATTTGTTTTTACTTCATGGTAAGCATATCTACTTCTCTCACCATTTCCTTGTACAGTTTGCTTCCCAAGCCCTTCATCATTTTTGTTACCTGCCTCTGGACCCTCTCTAACTTCTCTACTTTCTCTTAAAATGTGGAACCAAGAACTGTGTACAGTATTTGTGATGAGGCCTAAACAGTAGTAAGCAGAATAGGACTCTCACCTTGTACCTCTTACCCCTTATACTCCTGTTGTTGCAGCCAAGAACTGCATTTGTTTCAGTTTTTTTTTGTTTGTTTTTTGTTTGTTTTTTGTCAGTTTGCTGGGTTTTTTTCTGTAACTGCATAACATTGCTGATTAATGCTGAATCTATGACCCAACAAAACCCCAGTTTTCTCAACAATGCCAGCTATCTCCAATCTGTATTTGTGCTTTTGATTATTTTTTCTGAGATGTAGCACTTTGCATTTATCTGTACTGAACCCCTCCTGTTCTCTAAACCCCTTTCCAATGTCTCAAGATCTTTCTTAATTCTCTGCCTCCTCGAATCTGTTTGCAGCCCTTTCAAATTGTATGTGTTCTGCAAATTTGCTCAGTAAGTTCTCTATGCCACCAGCCACAACATTAATACAGATGTTAAATACTGTCCCCCAACCTTCTGCTATTGATCCATTTATAATTGCAGAAGCCAGGTCAGCAGGTAGGCCAACTTGTCCCCAGCTGGCCCTCCTTACCTGAGTGGGCCTGACTGCCAGTGGCCTTAAGTATCACCAGCTGACCCCAGTTGCCTGCATAGACATGGCTGCCTGCATTTATAAGCAGAAGCCATTTCAGTGCTTAGCAGGCTACTCAATAGGGTATATGTTTTTGTCCTGCTTTGGACTTTGACTTCTTGTTGCTCTATTTCTGTTTGTGAGTTTCTACTGGTATTTGTGTCATACTATTTGCATTCCTTCTTCAAATCCAACTGCACAGCAGCTTATGTGTGGGCCCATGGAAGCACATAAGGGCTATGCTTATGAAAAGGGCAAACTCCATAGAAGTAAGTATAGCCCAACAATAAGAGGTGCAGTTCCATAGGACTTTGCTTGCTATATGGCCACCGAAAAATATCACCCATGCTAATGTTGCCCTGTGGGGTTAGGCCAACTCTCAGGATCTCAATATTGCACTGTTAGACAGGGGTGTGTGACACAATTGCACATATACAAACACACAAATCAATTGGATGCATACACACACATGCACGCTACCAACTAGGCACATACACATCCAAACTAGCCTAGGCACATGCATACCTATCACCAATTCAAGCACATACACTACACACTCCAAAAGTTAGACAAAAATAAATTATCCATACCCGCACACTCAGTCCACATAGACAGATCATTAATTCATATATCATACACACAATGACACACACACACACACATATAGATATAGATATACATATACATGTATATATAGATACACACACACACATATATGTGTGTGTGCGCGCGTGTGTATGATATATGAATTAATGATCTGTCTATGTGTACTGAGTGTGCGGGTATGTATACACACACACACACACACAAACTCTCCAGTTCACACACATACAACCCACCTAAACATTGGTAAGTTCCTAACTTGATGGCATGGTATGCATGTGTGTGCTTCGGGTACCTGGGATACTTGGGGGAAGGTTAAGGTGAGAGAGAGAGAGTTAAAGTGTAGGGAGTGAAAGCTTCCAGAATTGAGATTAGAACCAGTGGATTAGAGAGAAGCTGGTTGAGGAATTGAGGCTTGGGGTTACTTAAGGTAGATTGGGGGTGGAAACTGGGGCAGACAGCTGAGATATTAGGGGGTGGGGGTGGCAGATAAGTGGTGGCAAGGAGGAGACAGCCAGGAAAGAGAGAGAGAGAGAGGCAGAAACCTGTAAGCTTGGGGCTGGAAACAGGCTGACAGCTTAGAGACGGGGGGGCAGATAAATGGTGGCAAGGAGGAAACAGACAAAAAACCAGCTCAAGGTTTCAAAATAACAGGTTTATTAAACAGACAACATACTACAAAGCCCCATGAAGTTATTTGTTCACACACACACATCCAGGAAGAGCACACACCAACTGCTGAAGCTTCCTTAGCCTGATAAGCAGAGTCCAAGTCCTTGGTTGAAGAGGGGGTAGGGGGTGATAGTTACATATCCAGGCTGGAAAGGAGTCTTTGTCCAGTAGGTGTTGTCCAGAAAGGGGTCACCGGCAGGGCCTCTGGGTGGATAGGTGGTGTGGCATGGTTCTGGTCCAGATGGAGAGAGCATCCCAAAGAGTCAGTCTTCACTACTCCTTTTTATAGGGCAGACTACCTCTGATCTCCTATGGTGAGGGCATGTCCAGGCAATGTCAATCCTGTCCCAGAGGACTCCAGGTGTTCTTACTGAGCATGTGCAGCCTGGCACAATGGTGGGTTGCCTCATCTTTTGTTTCTTGAATGCTGATGGGTGGTTTCAAGGGCTGGGTCATTGGTCCAGGTATTGGTGTTGATGGTTCGGTCATTCAGAGGGAGCTATTTTTAGACCTACTGCCATTGTCTCTCAAGCACCCTCATTCATCCCCATTCATGCAGGAACCAAGTTACGTAGGAGAGATAGATGTGAGTCATGGGTTACAGAACCGGGCCTGGGGACAGGATGGAGACTTGACAAACAAAATGGAAACTTGACATAACTTATGCTAACTTACATATGTAGGCCTTAATCATATAGTACCAGTAAAACAGTAATATAGAACAGTAAAAATCAATATAAACATAATAATTATACAATATAAAGAAGGAGAAAAAACAAAACAAATACAACTTGCTACCAAAATAAAATGCTGAAGCTTATCCTATGTCTTAGCTCACTTATACTTATGTATAGGGAATAGAGAGGGAGAGAAAAAGTCAGAAATGGTTAGGAAGGGGAGGGAATGCATTTTAAAAGGAAAAAAAAAAAGAGAGAAAAACTGGGGGTTTTGCTACACTAATGTAAGAGCCAGGATCTTACATGGTAATACCAGGGTGCTATGGTTATGCCTAGACTATGCTTTTTGCATGTTCTTTGCATTAATCACCGAATAATGATTTATCTGCATTCTTGTATCATGAGAGGTGTAGTGTTAGTTGGGGCCTTGTTGGGATGAGTATAGACAAAAATTGTGGAAAAGACCACCATGACATGAAAGTATTTTCTGGGCAACTTCCAGCAAACACAAAAAAATATCACAACATGTCTGGAATGAAAATCATGATTGGGAACTATGAAAGGCACTAACAAGGCTGAGAAGCTGTTTTTGTAATTAATCCAGATGGAAAGAGCTGTTCATATATAGACAAGGTAAAATCTGTTCCCTGGAGCTCTATGAGGTGGGGTAAAAGGCAGATGGTCCAGAACTGGATTTCCTTTTACATATATTTTTTTCCTTCAAATATTGTATTGTGCTATTTCCAAAATATTTTAGGATTTTTATTAATATCCACAATCCAAAAAAACTAACAGGTTGTCCTTAAAGCATTTGTGGGGGGGGGGGGGGGGGGGGGGGCGCGGATCCCTGCCCTTTGGGATGAAATTGCTCGGATTTTAGTTGCCAAAAACTGCACAAATTTCAGGTGGTATTTGTCAAAACAGATTATATCCAGGTTCCATGACACCAGCCCCAAGGCCAGCACAGCAAAAGCAAGAGCTGTAACATCAGTGCAGACCCAATTGTGCCTAAGTGCTGCAAACTGCAGGGTTGCTGAAATACCACTTACATGTATAATGGTAAAACAGGTTTTAACTCCATGTATGCCCCATTCCCAAGTGAGTCTGCAAAAGGATTTATGCTTCTAGGATGGGCCATGGAGGTGCAGAGCCATTCTGCTGACTCATTCTGACCTCCAGACTACAGAGGTCTTATCTTTCCAAAGCTCAGAGTAGACAAATGGACAGAAGCATCCCATGAGAAGCAGATACCATAGGAAGGCATGGAGGAGATCTGAAAGAGTAAAACAGGAAAAGCCATATTCAGGGAAAGGATCCTGTTTTCTGTTACAACTTAGGTTAATAAAAACAAAGGAAGCATTGGGATAGGAGTCCATTGCAGAGGCTCCAGGATGGGGCCGAGGCTGTGTCAGGTGTAAGGAGAGACTATCACTCCCAGACTGGGGCTTTTAAGAAAAAGGTAAATTCCTCGCTCCCTGAAGATTAGGAACTGGATCTTGGCCTGTTCCCTGCCCTCCACACATGCATCCTAGAGCCAGGTGCCTTCTATCCAGCCATTGGAAACCAGTGCTGATAGCATTCAATAAAAAACAGAGAGGAAAACAGCTCCAGCCAGAAGAGGTCTTAGGTTTTAGGCTGCTCACCAACCCTCATAACTCTCCTCCATATTCCCATGGCAAAGGCACCAGAACTTGTTTTCATGTTTCTTGTAATGGCCACCTTCTGCCTCAGAATGTGGTGTAGAGTGAGTTCAGGGGTCCCCTACTCATTAGGAAAGAGTCAAGTGTCAGAGAGCTCAGGGGGATCTGGGTGTGGGGCAGATGTGTTAGATATTAAGGTACCATTAGTGTGAGTATAGGTGGGTGATGTGGGATCCCCAGGCTTGCTGGGACAATGTTCTGCATTATCATTCTGGTGTCTCGGCTTGTAGAACAAGTGTACTTGTTGTACTCTGGATATTTAAACCCTCCTGACAGTATAGCACAAAATGCACTTGACTCTTTCTCAGTTCTTTAGATGGTCCCTTTCCCTGTGCAATGTCTGGCTATTTCTCTGAGCACTGGGATTCCAACTAGCCAATCATTTTGGCTCTGTGCCAGTGACATTGCAGAGCTGTGGGTTTCTCTCTGGGTGACTCCAGATCAAACAGGCCCAGTTTGTGGCAGTGGAGTTTTCTTTCCCCTAACTACCCTTTGGCAGACTCTGTAAAAGGAAGCTGCATTTGCAGATACTAGACAGTCTCACTAGGGCACAAGCTAAGGAGCAGCCAACTCCTGAGAACTGGGGTGGCTGCTGGGTGGTCAACAGCTAGGGTAGAGCTATAGGAATAAGAATCATAGAATTACAGAGAAACAGGACTTGAAAGAACCTCCAGAGCTCATCTAGTCATTTAGTCCAAAACCCTACCTGATCCAGAATCATCCCTATCCAAATGATCCTATACAAATCCACTGTCTAACCTATTTGCAAAACTAAGCAGTCAACCTTAACACAACACAAACTAGAGCACCCTAATGTGCCACCAGTGTGGGACTTAGGGGTGGACAGCATAGGCAACCCCACTGACCAGGGAAGTGTGGTCAGGGGGCACCACATGTGCACACAAATGTGAGCAGCTCCTGCACTCACAATGCTCTCTCCCTGCCCCACCTTGCCCTACTGCAGCTGATCTTCACCCCAGGAAGAAGGAGCAGTGACAAGGCAGTCCACCCCTCAGCTCCAGCTGCTGCTCAGAAGGAGGCAGGACAGGCATGTACAGGTAGGGTGGCACCTGATCAGTCCACATGCCTTGCTCCCACAGAGCAGCAGTGGTATCTGCTCCCCTGCCTGCCTGGCACACCATGCCACTCCGCCTACTTGAAAGAACCTCCAGAGCTCATCTAGTCATTTAGTCCAAAACCCTACCTGATCCAGAATCATCCCTATCCAAATGATCCTATACAAATCCACTGTCTAACCTATTTGCAAAACTAAGCAGTCAACCTTAACACAACACAAACTAGAGCACCCTAATGTGCCACCAGTGTGGGACTTAGGGGTGGACAGCATAGGCAACCCCACTGACCAGGGAAGTGTGGTCAGGGGGCACCACATGTGCACACAAATGTGAGCAGCTCCTGCACTCACAATGCTCTCTCCCTGCCCCACCTTGCCCTACTGCAGCTGATCTTCACCCCAGGAAGAAGGAGCAGTGACAAGGCAGTCCACCCCTCAGCTCCAGCTGCTGCTCAGAAGGAGGCAGGACAGGCATGTACAGGTAGGGTGGCACCTGATCAGTCCACATGCCTTGCTCCCACAGAGCAGCAGTGGTATCTGCTCCCCTGCCTGCCTGGCACACCATGCCACTCCGCCTCCCTGCCATATTGTGCCCTGTGCCCCTGTCCACTCACTTCTGCATCTGTCTGCAGCAGTGCTGCTGATATGGGGGTGTGCCAAAATACAAGTTTGTCTAGGGTGCCATTTTCCCTAAGAACAGTTCTGTGTGCCACAGATAAAAAAGGGGGACCACAGCAGTCAACATCCTACTGCTGTAAAAGTTGTTAAAAATTGTTTAAGAGATCCAAGAAAGAGGGCCACCCCCTCCACTAATGAGAAAGGCAAAATTCCCGCACCCCTCACCAATTCAACTAGGGGATAAAATTCCTTCCTTCCCTCTGTCCCTGGGCATTGGACCTGATTCTGCCCTCACTCACTGAGGCATGTAAATAAGGAACAATGCCAGGATGGTCAAAGCAGCTGCACAGGATTGCTGCCACCTGCCTAGTTGGGAGAGAGAATCAGGCCCTTTAGAGATAATGACCATAAGTGAAGGGGATGTGTACTCAGATATCCTAAAGCTCTTGGGTGGGATCTCCAAGGATGTAGGCCCCACGTTAGTGCCCAGCTTTCTATCCTTGGTTCTGGAAGGAACCAGTTTATGTTGACTTGGCCTTGAGGCATCTTTGAATATTTCCATCTGTTCGCTCCACCACACAGTTCATTCCCTGACTGTCCTAGTCAAGTTGGCCTCAGAGGTGGTATTGAGGATGCCTTGTCTTATTATCTTGTGGGACTTCAACATCTATGCTGAGGCCAACTCTTTGGTGCTGACTGGGACTTATTGCCATCCATATCAACTATGGGGCTAGTCCCAGATAGTAACTGGGCTGAACCATGAAGGGCTGGACTGGACACATGCTGGACCTAACATTTGCATCTGTGTAGTGTAGACTGTAGAAGAGTTATTTGCCTTCACTTGGCTATAGTTTGGATAAGAGAAGAGGCAAATGAAATGATCAGGCCAGAGGTGTGAACCATTTTAGAAAATTCAAGAAATATGAACTGGGAAAAACAAAACTAAGCTAAAGCTAAAACTAAGCTAGAGTGTATTTAGTGCTTTGGGGGCTTTTATTTTATTTATTTATTTTTTGGTTTCTTTACAAGATAAGGCTAGTTTTAGAGAAGATATAACTTAAATATGGAACAAAATATATGCATCTATTACACAAAAGCATATGAAAATTATTTAGAATAACACATATTAGGAACACTTTGATATATATGTTTAAACTTATTTTGTAAGCTACTGATACTGAGAAGGCAAAAGATTCATCTTGAATCTTTGTTCTTCAGTCTTGAATGGTTCTTGCTGAAGACCATCTGCAGATGAACTAAGATAAACACTCTTTTAAAACTTAATTTAAAACCTAGGTGAGAAATCCTTTTCCTTAATGGGATGGCCACTTGTGAGAGGATTTTTAATGTTTAGGACTTAGAGAAATTAATTTTAAATTCTCTCAGATGTTAACAAAATTGTTATTTCTTGAGATCAATGCACATTTCACATATATTAATAATTTTCTTGATATGCATTACCTGTGGTGTTTGGTCATTTATATCTTATATGTGTTTTGTTATTAAATTTGCTATTAAAATTTACTTACATTTATGTTTGTGAGTATTTAATGTTGATAGGACTTGCTCTTCAAATCTTTCTTGGTTCTCATAACTTATATGAGGGTCAATGCTTAATATAGGGGCTCCATTGATCAGGGATGTTGTCAAGAAATGTCTGTGCTGGTTGACTCGCTATCTCCTAGAAGCACATCTCTGTCCTCCATCACCCCAAACTAAGTTGGTCTGCCCCCAATACTCATGGAGTCAGTGGGATTCCAGAACTCTCTGCTGGATGTTCCCACTGACCACTGATGGCCTGGTTGATCTGTGGCATATCATAATGACCTTGTCCAGTGCCACTTAGGCATCCACTCCCACCACTGCAGTGGTACAGAGCCCTCAATGCACAGAAGAACTAATGCGGCTTATATGGAAAGGTAGGCAACAGGAGCATAAGTGGGTCTCAGCTCACGTCATCATTGACTGATTACAGCATAGCTATTTCTTAAAGGAATACAGCATGGTAGTGGTGGTGGCAAATAAGCTTTTCTTGTACACTGACATCACAGCTGTAAAGTGTCATCTGGTAGCAGTGTTCCACGTAGTGAACGGTCTTCTTAATCCAAATTGTCTTTGCTTGGAAACTAAGTGCACTGTGGTGAGTTTGCTGCCTACTTTCCTCACAAAATCACCTGCATAAAGCATGGTTTAGGGGGTCACCACTTTTGCTGGAGAGACAATGTTTAGGATTGAGGAAGCCTGCCTTTGTCCTGTTTATATGGATCATATAAAACTGCTATCACCTACCAATGTGGAGAATGTGCTTGGAGGAATGAGGACAACCAGCCTTGAACTGGGCCTGTGCCTGCCTTAGCTTGTAAAAACCAGCACGAGGAGACTCAGGCCACTTCTGGAAGAGGTTATCAATGCCTCCCTTTATGGGGGAAGGGTACTAGATGCTATTAAGTCTGAAATTATCTGGCCCCAACTCCCTATCCAGTTATCACCCTGTCTCCAATCTGCTCTTTTTGGGGAAGGTTATTGAACTAAATGGAACCAGTGACAACAGTATAAGTGTACTAAAAACTATTTATTAAACAGCAAATTGTTCATTCATGTTTTGAAACTCTAAAAGAAGTTTACATTTTGTTCAAAGTTCGAGTTAAATAATATCTTGGGTTCAAATCATCATAAATATTATTTCGAACAATCTGTATAAGTCTGCAGTTCACACTGTTTTCAAACTAACAATTACTTCCAAAACCTTTTCCTAACTGTTTTAACTAAATATTGTATTCCTCTCAAAATAGCAGTGATATACTGTGGTGCACACAAGCAAATTGCTTACAATCTTCTTATCATTCCCAGGTTTTGTGGTCATCTGTCCTTGGAGAAAAAGCACAGCATCCACTCATGGTTGCAGAAGGTTCTACTGGGGTGCATTGTGGCAATTTGTAATTTAGGACATTCATACCAGATTTGATGGACTTAAACAGATTATGTGTATCCATCATTCTTTGTTTTATTTGTCCGTTGATCTACTGTTCTCCAAGCTCCCACAAAAAAAGGGCCGTGTTCTTAAATGTAATCTTTGCTTCCAGTTTCTGTTGTGGCCTAGCCAAATGATGAGGCTGGCAATGGTAGCCACATCCAGCATATTGAAAAATAGTGTCATTGGCCACCTGCAGATTTTCCATTGGCAGATGGTCATATGGACTAAGTGGTCAAGGTTATCCATTCCACCCTTGTTTTTATCGTAGACATGGATGATGTCCAGCTTTCTTTGCTCTCCACCCACTGACAGGTCATGGTACATGCTTGACAGTAACAGCACAACTTTGGACTTCTTTGGAACATAGGAAACTAGGGTGAGTTCCCCATCAAAAGCAAAAGTGGAGTGGAGGATGGCCATCCATTAGTTACCATGGATACCTGAAGTGGACATGAATGAGCTGTGAATGAATCCTGACCTTTCAGAGGTGTAGGTTGTGTAGCACATACCAACTGCTGAAACTTCCTTAGCCTGATGAAGGGTTTTTGAACCCGAAAGCTTGCTTACTAATTATTTTCCAACTATTTGGGTTGGTCTAATAAAAGATATCAGATTCACCCAAGGAACCTTGTCTGCCTGACCTTTCAGATGCATCCACCTAAAGTGGCCAAACAGGTCTAGGCCTGTCATTTATACAGAAATTTCATTGGTATAACAAGTTACCCCAGTGCATTAACATCAAGGAATCAAGGAATCCTTGAAGTCTCCTGAACCCTGGGAAGGGTCTTCTATCTCCAAGCAGCTGTTGTATCTCTGTAAGAGGCAGATTTACAGTTTTCATTCACAGCAGCCTTGTTGTGATCCACAACAGTGGGTTAGGGTCTACGTCAAACTAATCATAAAGTCATAGCCCTTCATTTCTGAGCTCAGGGGCTTTTTGCTCACATTGCAGAGCAAACTCTGAAAGACAGGATCAGATATATAAGGTGTGGCTGTAGCAATTCCCATCCTCTGTTTAGCTCCTGCTTTTAGATATGGGGATCCCTGACAAAGCAGCAACTATCATACCACAACTGCCCAACTGCCCACTGCATCAGCTTGCAGTGTCTGAACTCTCAGGGTGCCATGAGTATGCAGAGGCTGGTAGCATAAAAAGAAAGGAACCCCATCCATGATACTGTTCTACAATGTACTGGGGTAAGAGCAAACTCCCGTGAGAGTTAACCCATTACTGCCCCTTCTCAAGATCTGCCCATCTCAGATCTCAGGCCTGTGGACAGTATCACTGACTGTCTTTGTAACCCTCAAGAGGAACCAATTGAAACATCCAAGCAAGAAACTGAGCGTCATCCTGTGTGGTTTGCAAGCAACTAAACCTCAACTCAAAATAGTTGACTCCCCCCACTTCCTGTGCCCTGAGCATGTGTGGGGCTGGGTCCTTATCTCTTGATCAGTCAGAGATCTTTCAGTAACGGTAGTTTTCTCCCCACCTCCCCCTCTCTCCAGAAGCATCAAGGATATGACCAGAGATAACTAGAGAGGAGTTGGGCACAGAAATAGTTTCCAATCACTCACTTCTCTCTTAATAACCATTCACCTCCATGATCTTCCACCTCTGCCCCCATGGACATTCCAGAGCTCTCATGGAAATCCCTCTTGGGGGCTATAAAGTGGAGAGAAGGACTGGGGGAAGCCAAACGCCTTTTGACCACGTAGCCCTGCAGGACCCTGCCTGACGCTTGAGCTGGCCATCGCAGGACCAACCTGGAAATGAAGGCCACCACATTAACCCTGACATCTCTACTCCTTGTAGCTCTATGCACTGAAGCTCATTGCTTTTTCTGTAAGTATAAGCTCAGCCCATGTTTTTGTTTTACACAGCCTTCATGCTTGCTTTCTTCTAATGGCTGTCATGAACATCAAGATGTTCCCAGCAGCCAGCAGTAGAGGTATGGAGTTTTGTGAGGGGACTAGATAGAGCAAAGGATAGGTCTTTTTGTGCTTGAAACACTGGGGTTGACTTGAGCAACAGGCTTTATTGCCTGCCTGTGCTATGGAGTCTTTTGCCTTTGCTCATTTCATTGAGGGTGGAGTATAGTGAGCATCAGAGTCTTTTGGCAGCCTTGAAATTCTCAGCCTAAACAGCTCCTTGAGAGAGGTCCCTGTCTAACCAGACATCATGATTGTCCTTTTCCTCATCTATTTACATGATAAGGCTCTGAGGGCCTCTGAAACTCCCAACACTCTGTCTGAGGGCTGTAGCACAACTGAATCTGGGTCTGGGTCTTTTCCATAGCATTAGAGGTTGCCCTGGGTACCTCCACAGGAATACTGTCCTTGTTGTCCCGGGATGCTCTTTGCATATCCACTTCCTGGTTCTGGCCCATAAATCTTACCTCTGGCAGAGGTATTCTTGTGACTGGACTCTTTTGTGCATTGCTCCAGCTGCCTGGAACAGACTTAACACAGCACACTCTCCACTAACTTAATTGTCCCAAGTGTATCTCTTCTCCTTTATGAGTAATTAGAGTTCAGGAGTGGTTGAATTTTCTGACAGATCTCAGAATCTGTTGTAAATGCTACTACTATTTCCAAGAAGAGTTTGTTTGGATGGGGTGTAGAAGTCTGTCTGCAACACTGGTGGCTTTCCAGATTGTGCATCTGTGTGTGGAACTGAAAATAAAATTTAAAAGGAAGGTTTGTAACCTGGTCAGCAGGCTGTAAGTTTCTGATCACACTTTTGTATGTATTTGTTGTCTTGCCATTTGGTCCCATTGGTCCTTCTAGCCATCCTCACTGGCTGTCTATGGCTGCAATAAAAATGATAATAACCATAAGGCAGGCTAAGGACTCAGGTTTCCAGTTACTGGGAGCCTGTTACTGAGCTGTAAAGAGATGAGCCAGCTGGTGGGAAGATGGGAACAGGGGATCTGGACACTAGGACCCTTATTGTATTGTATTGTTACTTTTATCACATGTTGGTTGCACATGTGATTGGCAGAGACCTTCCTGCCAAAGCCTTTGGATGGGAAATAGCTTTTCTCTAAAAGGAAATATCTGCAAACCAATGCCTGTTGTTGACTTTTTTAAAAAAAGGTTTTAATTAAAACAAAACAAAACCCCCACGCAGTTTTTTTTTTTTGTGGGGGGGTCAGTTTTCTTATGAAAACCTCAACATTTTGACCAAGAATTTCAATGAAAGCATTTTTGGCAACATTTCTTACAGGCATTAAATAAATCAATGATAGAAAATTGCTGAACCATCTTTGAGAATAAGAATGGAACCAAAATGGGTTGAAGGGTCTTTAGCCTCAGAGTGATATGGTACATCTACCCAAACGGTTTCCATTCCCCAGGCTGCTAAGGGTTCAATTCCATTGACCTGCCTCCCCCTCCTGATGGCCCATGTTGCCTCTCCTGTTCCATCATGAACGTCTTGGCCTTGCTCTAACTACACCTACTGGAAAGTTCATGAGCCTTGATGCTGTAGAGTCTGGGGAACTTGTGGTCAGTGTTTCATGCTCTGATCTGAACTCCAGCTCTTGCCAGACTAAAATCTCAGACTAAAGGGATGCTTAATTAAGAGAAATGTTTACAGAGAAGTTGCCCCTGTCTCCCTCACACCCCAGCCTCAGGTAACCATGTATCCTCCTCCAAACTTCATGAAGGTTCCACCTACACAAGCTTCAACCAAATTAAATAACACTCAAGATATCCCCAGCATGAGGGTTGTTATTGCCTGTGATGCTAACAGGGTGACTGGGGCATAGAAAAGGGAAGAGACTTGATCAAGATCATAAGGCAACTGAGCAGCTAGGAATATTATTGTCATATTTCCTGCCAGGGACAGCAGGAAAGCAATGTGAAAAAACAGCCGATCCAATCTGAGGGAGTGAAGAGCATGATCATAAGAAGGTACTAGCCTGACACCAGAAAAAGGGTTTTGGCTACTAACCAGCACAAGTTTTAACTATTAGCCATGACTAAACTTCTGCAGTCTTTTCCTATTATAATGTGGGGCAGGAGAATTCACCCATTTCTCTTCTTCTTCTCAGATGATAGGAAACCTAAATGCTGTTATGGAAGCAATTTTGTGAAAAGGCCAGTTCCTTCATTTCTCATCCGGGGTTACCGAAATACAAGTTCCACTTGCTCCCATCAGGCTGTGCTGTGAGTATCCCCAGGTGTCAGACACATAACCTGGATGTTCCTATTTTCTTTTGCATCTTCAATGCTGTGCATTTCAGAAAATGAAATTGCCTTTCCAGGAGTTTCCCTGTCAAAGTGATTTTGCTAGGAACTCCCATCCCTAATCATCAGCTTCCAACAACCAAGCTCCTTTTCAGCAAATGGTTAATAAAAGTTGTTATGATTAGGTCTCTTGCTGCTGGGATTGTGTTAGGTTTCATTCCCATGCAAAATTCTGCCACTTTTATAACAAAAAATACATCTTAGTTAATCTACTGCTACAGGATATGGGGACCTGTTCATTTCAGTTTCAGCTGAAACTGGTTCTCAAGAAACCTGAAATATGAACTTTTTACATGACAATAAGAGCATTCACACCACCATTAACTCTGAAGTCACTAAATCAGTTATTTAGCTGCAACTTTTCCTGTCCTTTATTTGTAAAAGTCTGCCATAAATCTTCCGTTACAGTAAATTTTCATCAGAGATGAAAACCAGATCACAAATGTAAATGTAAGGAGAAAAAAAAGTGCTTTTATCCAAGGGGTGGCCTACTATTTTTACCTCATTGGTGAACAGAAATTTTAGGAAATAAAGAACACAGTACATCAGGAATAGATTAACCTGAGTTACAAAAGGGGCAGTAGGTGGCGCCATTGGCTGCATCTGTCCTAAATCAGCTTGAGTACTGCAGTATTTAGACATGCATTTAAAGTGCTCAACCCCGGGCTTACAGACCAGATTTGGCCTTCGGAGCCATACCATCCAGCCCATTGGGGGTGCCAGTAGTCCTGTTTCCCCCCAGGTCCAGTCAGGTGGGAGTCCAGGGCAGGGTCAAAGTATTTTGGCAGAGTGACGAGGGGCACAGAGTAGGGGTAACCAGGAGAGGCTTTAAGCACATCAAGAGAGCTGTGGAGCATCCAGAGTGGGACTGGTAGGGATCACACCAAACTAGGATAGAAGTGCACTGGCACAGCAGGTTGAGGCTATATGGGAATATCTGGGTGAGCTATAGGCATAACTGAGTGGGGACAACTGGGATAGCAATCCCAGAGGCCAGGGATCAAAACCAGCTGCACTGGTCCCAGCAGGAACTGCAAGTGCCCAAGGTGCATAACCACACTGCTATGCCACTGGCTGCCGGCAGAGTTCATGGTGTGTGGACTAGTCTGTGTTTGAGGTCTTCAGACTACACTAGGGAAGGAAGCAGCAGGTCAGCACTGAGGTATGTTGGTAAAGAAGCTACACCTAGAACACTGTGCCTGGGTCCATCCAGCATTGCCAAGCCCTTCCCTCTAAGAGTAGGAACAGACATCACCTTTCTCAGTGGACAAGCTTTGCAGGGAGCAACTCTTCAGAAAGCCACCCCTTCGCAAAAAAGGTCCAATGGGCACAAGCTAGTTGAGGAAAAAAATTAGGCTGGGCATAAGGAAAAACTTATTTTTCATACAGGTATCTAGAATCTGGAACACACTCCCAGCAGAGGTGGTTGAGTCACCATCCCTGGAGGTTTCACAGTTGGTAGGGTAGGGTTGGAAGGGACCTGAGCGGATCATCAAGTCTGACCCCCTGCCATGGCAGGAAAGAGTACTGGGGTCAAATGACCCCAGCAAGGTGTTCATCCAGCCTCCTCT
>NW_005843346.1:112160-115670 GCF_000455745.1 Alligator sinensis | reverse complement strand
GCCTGTAGGTATGCTGCTGGTTCTTCCTCCCCAGGTGCAGAACCCTGCACTTGTCAGTGTTGAAACCCATCTTGTTCTCATCCACCCACCCCTGTAACCTGTCTAGATTGCATTCTATTCCTCCCTTCTGGCATGCCCACTTCTCCCCAAATCTTAGTGTCATCTGTGAATTTGAACAGGGTGCTTTTTACCCCCTCGTCAAAGTCGCTGATGAAGATGTTGAACAGTGTGGGGCCCAGGACCAAGCCCTGTGGAACCCCACTGTCCACTTCCCTCCAGGTCAAAAATGACCCGTCCACCAGCACTCTCTGGATGCGGCCCTCCAGGCAACTAGTCACCCATTTGACTGTGTAGGTGTCAACACCACAGTCCCCTAGCTTTTTATTTATTTTTTTAATGAGAATGGGGTGAGAGACAGTGTCAAAGGCCTTCCTAAAGTCCAGAAAGACTACGTCCACTGGTACACCTGCATCTAAGGATTTTGTGACCTGGTTATAGAAGGCCACCAGGTTGGTCTGACAGGACCTGCCTCTAATGAACCCATGTTGGTTGCCCCTAAGCATAATCTCCCCTGCTGGCCCCTTGCGGACATGTGCCAGGATAATTCTCTCAAAAATCTTACCCAGGATCGAGGTAAGACTAACTGGCTTATAGTTTCCTGGGTCCTCCTTCCTCCCTTTTTTGAAAATGGGAACCACGTTGGCCCTTTTCCAGTCCTCGGGCACCACACCAGAGCACCATGAGTGCTCATAACGCCATGGCAGGGGTCCCGCTATGACCTCTGCTAATTCCCTCAGCACTCTGGGGTGGAGATGGTCAGGACCTGCTGATTTAAATATGTCCAGTCCCTCCAGAAGTTCCCTGACTAGGTCCTCACTGACCTCAGGCCTGGGTGCACCTCCTCTGGGACCTACTGGGGTCCCAGTGGGGGAGGGGGGGTGACCCAGTCTCTACTCAGAAAAATGGAGGCAAAGAAATGATTAAATAGGTGTTCAGGAGGAGATTGGACAAGCACCTCATTGAACTTGTTTGAGCCCAACTACCTCCTGCATATGGCAGGGGACTGAACTTGGTGATCTTATAGGTCCCTTCTGGTCCTACTATTCTACTATTGTATGCTACTATTCCGGTCCTACTATTTTATGATTTTGTGTTTGTCCACAAACAGAAATATCCTGGGATTGGTACATATACATATCACCCTTCTAATCAGGGTTTATAAAGTGAGCAGCTGAATGCAACATCTCTTTTCTACCATAGATTCAATGATGCCATCCCAGGATAATGCACTTTGCAATGTTCCAGGATAATCTTTTAATACTCCTTATCCCATGAACCATTTTAGGATTTATCTTGGGAAAACACACATGGACAACTAAACAACTGCACTTTGTCCCAAGATAAAGTGGTTAATTCTGGGATAAATAATGATGCCTTTCTGTAGCCCAAGGAAGTCAATTTCACTACAAAAAGATGAACATTTCAGTGCAAAGGGCTTTATTTCCCAGCACTATCACAGTCATTGCCTTAGCTCAGGGCTGCAAGAGCTTTGGTGTAAGTTTGTGGATAATTATTTTAGAGGTGCTCGACCCCTGGTTTATAGGCCAGATTCAGCCTGCAGAGCCATATCATCCAGCCTACTGGGGGCCCCAGGAGTCCAAACATTTGGTGGTGGGGGAGTGGTAGTAGCAACAGATGCTTCCCTGCTGTCAAAATTCTGGACCTGTGGGGAGCACAACAGTCCAGATAACATGCTGGATCCATGTGTGGAGGTAGTCCTGGGCCCAACCTGGGGACATGAGGCCAGTCCCTGGAAATGGTGTGGAGCTGCTGGAGTTGGTGTGGGGCCCTTGGAGGCACGATAGGGCCGCAGGAAGCAGCATGGGACTCTGGGAGGTGCCACAGGTCTACATGATGCAACACAGGTCTGAGAAAAGCAGGGCAGGGCTCCAGGATGTGACAAGGAACCCAATGCTGGCTCATGGGGCCCAGTCTAGCTTGCAGACCAGGCCCAAACCACTCATCTGGCCCATGCAAGAAACAGATGGTGCACCACTGCTCTGTTTCTTTATTCCCCTGTGATTAAGGACCTCTGCCTCAATGCTCTTTCTTATTCTGTTCACAGTTTGGAGCTTCGGAAAGGGAAGGAAATCTGTGTTGATCCCTCTGAGAAATGGTTTCAGAATTATGAACAAATGAAGAAAAAACAATCTTCTAGTGGTGCATAGGCTGTCAGCAGCAACTGAACACAATCCTACATGTTGTTTATATGACTGTTATTTATATTTTATCTTGATGGTTAGTTTTTAGAGCAGATTAGTTTATAAAACACACCTTCCCTCCCCCCCGCCACTTTTGTATCCTCTGACCCTAGTCACTATGTCATAGAGAAGTTAGCCTATGCCAATACTAATTTGTTTTGTAAAGTCATAATAAAACATTGTGTATTCTAACAAGTCATAGTGCTATAATTCATAAGGCAGTTCCTTCCCTGTTTCTGAATAAGACTGTCTGTATCATCACTATGTATCTCATAGTTTCATAGTTTCATAGTTGGTAGAGTCAGAAGGGACCTGAGCAGATCATCAAGTCTGATCCCCTGCCATGGGCAGGAAAGAATGCTAGGGTCAAATGACCCAAGCTAGGTAAGTATTTAGCCTCCTTTTGAAGAACCCCAGGGTAGGAGCGAGCACCACTTCCCTTGGAAGTTGGTTTCAGATCCTAGCCTCCCTTACTGTGAAGTAGTGCTTCCTGATGTTTAGCCTGAACCTACAACTTATCAACTTGTGGCCATTACTCCTAGTTACTCCTGGTAGTGCTCAGGGGACCAGGGACTCTCCTGTTCCCTGCTGGTCCCCCCTGGTAAGTTTATAGATGGCCACCAGATCCCCTCTCAGCCTTCTCTTGTGGAGGTTGAACAGGTTCAGGTCCTGTAGCCTCTCCTTGTAGGGCCTGCCCTACTGCCCCCTGACCATGCGAGTGGCCTTCCTCTGGACCCTCTCAATGCTGTCCACATCGCTCTTGAAGTGTGGCACCCAGAACTGGATGCAATACTCCATCTGTGGCCTGACCAGTGTCGCATAGAGGGGGAGGATCACCTCCTTGGACCTGCTTGTGATGCATCTGTGGATGCATGACAAGGTGCGGTTAGCCTTGTCATAACCCAATGATTTTTAGTGCCTCAGCACACTGGAATTTTCCCGCCACATGGAGCTTTCTTTGCACGGTGGATTTTTCAGCTGCAGAGAGAAATCCCTGGTGCAAAGAGTTCCTGCCACACATATGCAAATTAGTGTCCCACTATTGGTCAATTCTAAATTATTCCTACGTGGCGGCTAGCAATTGGCTCGCTAGCCGTACAAAAGGTCAGAGCAGTTTCCGCCCAAGTTGGAGGACTCCACAACCATCTCATGGGGAACTCTGAGCGCGCTGTGGAGCCTAGCAAACTCTGCGTGTGTCTTGGAGGAGGACAGAGAGGCCTGATCAGCTCTTAGCCACTCCCCGTCATAG
>NW_005843346.1:89055-112127 GCF_000455745.1 Alligator sinensis | reverse complement strand
ACGACTCATCTCGGTTCGGTGCGGTTCGGAAGAGATCTCATTTGTGTTTGTTTGTGTGCAACTGCAACTCAAGCAAGTTTCCTTCCTGCACTGTGACCATCGGCAGTGTAAGTAAAGCTTTCTTTATAAAACCAATACGCTTCTGTGCCTAACTCTACTCCATCGTGGAAAAACCCCATCTGACGGTCCGGGCTACTGGCCATAGCCTCAGACCGACCCTCGGTCCTCACAAGCCTTACTGACCATGTCCTCACATTGGTGGCCCATGTTCAGCTTGGAATCAATAATGACTCCAAATTCCTTTTCTGCCTCTGTGCTGATGAAAAGGAAGTTCCCCAGCCTATAGGTATGCTGCTGGTTCTTCCTCCCTATGTGCAGTACCTTGCACTTGTCAGTATTGAATCCCATCCTATTCTCATCTGCACACACCGTAACCTGTCCAGATCTAGTTGTAGCCTGTCCCTCCCTTCTACTGTGCCCACCTGTCCCCACATCTTAGTGTCATCTGTGAATTTGAATAAGATGCTTTTCACCCCCTTGTCCAAGTCACTGATGAAGATGTTATACAGTGAGGGCTCGAGGACTGAGCCCTGAGGGACCCCACTGCCCACGTCCCTCCAGGTAGAAAATCACCTGTGCACCACCACTCTCTGGGTGTAGCCCTCCAGCTAATTTGTGACCCATCTGACTGTGTAGGCATTGATGCCACAGTCACCTAACTTTTTAATGAGAATGGGGTGAGAGACAGTGTCAAAGGCCTTCCTAAATTCCAGGAAGACTACGTCCACCGTGACACCTGCATCTAAGTATTTTGTGACCTGGTCATGAAAGGAACCCAGATCGGTCTGACAGGACCTGTCCCTAATGAACCCATGTTGGTTGCCACTAAGCATAATCTCCCCTGCTGGTCCCTCGCAGATGTGCTCCTGGATAATTTTCTCAAAGACCTTCCCCAGGACCGAGGTAAGACCAGCGGGCCTATAGTTACCCAGGTCCTCCTTCCTCCCTGTTTTGAAAATGGGGAACTCAATGGCCCTTTTCCAGTCCTCTGGCACCTGGCCAGAGCACCACAAGTGCTCATAAAGCCATGACAGGGGTCCCACAATGACCTCTGCCAATTCCCTCAGCGCCCTGGGGTGGAGATCATCTGGACCTGGTGACTTGACCACATCCAGCCCCACCAGAAGTTCCCTAACTAGGTCCTCACTGACCCTGGGCCTGGTGGTGCCTCTCCTGAGTCTGTCTGTAATCCCAGTGGGGGTGGTCCCTCCTCAGAAAAATGGAGGCAAAGAATTTGTTAAAGAGGTCAGCTTCATCATCTGGTGCAACCACCAGATTACCAAGTGTGTCCTGCAGGGGCCCCACATTACCCAGTGCTTTCTTTTTACTCCCTACATATTTAAAAAAGGACTTGTTGCTGTCTTTGATCCTGGTCACTAGTCCTAGTTCTGTCTCTGCTTTAGCCTTCCTAACAGCCCCCTACAGTCTCGAGCAATGGAGGTATAATCCTCCTTGGTGGTGGCCCCTCCCTTCCATTGGGTGTACACCTCCTTTTTAGCTTTCAGACGTTCCTGAATGCCTTTTATGAGTCATAGGGGCTTTTCAGTACTCTTACCCCCTTTGACTCGCATTGGGACTGTCACCTTTTGGCCTCAAAGGATTGTTTCCTTAAGGAATGACCACTTGGCTTGGACTCCCAACTCCCCTACCCTCTAGAGTGCCTCCCCCACTAATCTCCTTAACTCATTGACTTCAGGAGGGCCAATTTCAAAGGCTGCTGCCTTTCTGCAGGCCTTTGACACCCTGCACTGGATAGTGAATTCCAGTAGGCGATGATCGCTATCACCCAGGTGGTTGAGAACCCGCAGTCTCCTCACCAGGTCATCACCTGTGGCCAGGACCAGGTCTAACAAGGCATTTCCCCTGGTGGGACTGTGCACCTCCTGGGTTAGCTGGAGTTCCTGTATCTCAGGTAAGAACCTATGTGAGCAGTCAGACTTGACTGATTGCTCCTCCCAGCAGATGTCTGGGTAATTTAGGTCACCCATGATGACCACATCCCTTGACCTAACTGCCTCCACAAGCTGACCTAAGAGTTCCCAAAACATGTGTTCTGAGACTGTTGAACAAATTTGACCTTGGGTCATAGCAGAGGAATTTTTGCTCCCTCAGCAGCAGCAGCAGAGAGGGGAAGATGAGGATGAGGGAATTGCCAAAATTGTCAAGGTGCATTCTTTCTAGGGTTTCATCTAAATCAAAGTCTTATGTCTCAATGGCTTTGATTTGGACAAAATTTTATAATTAAAAAAAACCCCAAAAACTATTCACAATGGAATTACCATTAAAAAAAAAAATCCATGGGAGTTTTTTTTTGCCCCAAAATTGACATTGTTCATTGAAAACAGTGTATAAAATAGGGTTGTCTGGGCTGGTGTTTTAAAAATGGGTTGATTTCTGTGGTGGGGGGCTCTGCCACAAGCACCCAGAGGGCCCAATTGCCGCTCCTGGTGCTAGTGACTATGGAGCTTTTTTTTTTTTTTTAAAGCTCTGCAGTCACCGGATGCAGGAGCAGTGATTAGGGCACCTGGACACTTGTGGCAGAGCCCCCCCATGCAGCAGGGGGCAGTGGGGATTGTCCCCCCAACCTGGTACCCATGCAGCAGCTGTCATATAGCATGGGTGCAGCACAGCTTAGCAGGTGCCGTGCGCTGTCTGAGAGCTGGGGTGGCTCCAGCAGTGAGCTGAAGCACAGCTCAGCCCCACTGGCCCCAGGTCCCAGACAGTGCAGGGCACCCTGCCAAACCACACTACAACCGCGCCATGGGGCACCTGCCACGTGGGTGCCAAGTGAGGGGGGCAATACTCACTGCCCCACACTGCACAAAGGGGTTCTGGCACAAGTGCCCAGAGGCCCCAGTAACTGCTACTGCAGCCGGTGACTGCAGGGCTTTTGTTTTTTGCTTTTTTCTTAAAAAAATAAAAATAAAAATAAAATAAAATAAAATAAAAAAGCCCTGCACTCACTAGGACTAGGCTGGGGCTGGTCAGGTGGGGGCTGGGGCTGGGCCTGGCAGCCATGGGGGCTTCTCCTGTGGCTGCTGCTCCCACGGCTCCCCCTGCCCGGGAAGAGGCAGGCACAGCTGAAGGAGCCACGGGAAAACCTGCCGCTGCCTGGCTGTGCCTGCCTCTCCCCATCCAATGCAAATCACCGAATCTCTCCCAATCAGCACTGAATCTTCCAAAGCTGATTCAGCCGAGTTAATTCAGAACAGTGATCCAAATCTCTGAATCATATCACTGTCATCTGAATCAGCCAAATCTGAATCCAATACTTCCCTGTTCGCACAGGCCTAATCTGCAGTCTTCTGTCTTCCAGAAATCACCAGCTCCCTTGCTTCTTCTACCCAGGGGCTCCTTCCTTCTGTGCAAAGTACAAATGAGCAACCTGCTCACCACTGGAACTGCTATCATCTCTGAGATGGGTGCCATCTTTGAAGGCTGATGTTGGCATTTCTTGGTGCTGCTGGGGCCTTTCTCAGGTTTGCCCTTATGAGCCTGGCAAAAGGGCTCTGAACTCACATGGGACCAATGTGAAACATGCAAAAGAGGCCCAGTACTCTGAGGGGTATGCTCTCACTATTTTTTTTTTCACAAGACCCCTCCATGCCAGTGATGTTTCTCACTGCCTGTTGCACTGGGTCCCATGTAAGAACTCAGTGCTCTTCACAGGGGAATGCTAGGCAAACCTCTGATAGCAGACTTGTCAGGGGCATCACAAAAGCACTTACTTAAACTCCCCAAAGAACTGGTAGATGCAGCCTTTCTCTGAGACCCAGGGGAAGTGGAAGTTCTGGGTGAATTTCCTTCCTTTGCTGGTAATAGAGGCCCCTTTGCAACCACAAGCACAGCAGCTCTGCAAACAATATAATGATGGTGACCAAAAGCCATGGTGGGAGCTCTGCAGGCCTCACTTGGAGCTCCCTGAAAGCCATGGGAATCTTCCCTACATCATCCATGGCCATTGAGACAACGCTGTCTTACTGTCAAAGCCTTCCGCTAGGTAAGAGGATCCTTTGTGGCATAGAGCATGTCAGAATTGGAACATCACACAGGGCACCAGACGGAAACTTCCTTCCACAAGGAGCTATAGGTACCAACTTTTCATTTTGCCTCGAATGGAGACAAAGAATCCAAATCTAACAATTAAATTGCTTGTGAAATGAAACGGTCTGATATGATATGATAGTCTAAATGACATATTTACAGACTATGTCATTTTGTGACCTATCATATGTCAAAACAACAGAGTTAAACAAAAATGATTAATTCATTTCCCATTGAAACTTCAGCATATTCCCACAAAATGTGTGATTATTGAGTCACATAATTGGTCTATTCCCACAATATTAGTGTTATCACACTGGTATTTTCCAATGGGAAAAAAAATATGTATAGGTTATTTTTCTTTCAGTTCTACTGTCACTTCTTCTCTTGTGGTGTTTGGCTGTTTGCTACAACCCCCTCCAGATTCCTTCCTTTAGCCATCCTGCTTACCTTTCCCACTCCTCCTCCTCTTCCTTCCTACTCTTCCCATGTCCCACTATCTAGCTTATCTCCCCGCATAACCCTCCAACAGTTGTGCTACCCTTGCATGGCTCATGCATCTGGTGTATGGCATCTCTCCCTGTCATTCCTTGTCTCTTACAGGGATCCTTTACTACATTATTTCAGTACAGAGCTCTGTGGTTACCCAGTTCCTTGTTGCTACAAGGTTGTGTTATAATATACTAGTAACAACAATACAGCACCTCAAAGCCCCACCTTCTGAGCAGCTCTCTCTAACTCATATCTGAGGAACCCATGAAATCCCTCATCATCCATCCCTCTCTGGACCAGCCCACTGGCACGATACTACAATATACAAGTGTCAGTGTGTTCACAAGGTTGCCATAATCTCACCTCTTCATCCTTAAGGAGGAAGAGATTAATATCCCAAAATAACTGAGCTCTTGGGGCTCAAATTAACTCAATGTGTTAGGCACTTAATTCCCAATGAAGTTAGACTCCTTGAAAATCCCATCGCTGTACTTGACAAGCAGCACAAAGGGTAGTGGTTTGGAGAGTCAAGAAAGGATAAGTTATGACAATGATAAGTAAATTATAATGATACTTATCAATGCAATAATGCCAGAGGAGAAACCTTGGAGAATTTCTGATTATGAAAGTGGGCAGGCCTGGGGACAATGCATTCCATGGGATTCACTAATGAACTGAGAGCCACTTAATCATTAATTATGAATAGTTCTGCCCAGCTGGCTTTATCTGATGTTCCCATAAGAACAAATGTTGTTCTGATCTTCATAGAAAAGGGGAACAAGAGTGAAATTGACAGTTAACATAGTGTTAAATCTCATTCTTGCTATGCAAGAGGACAAACATGAAATAGAAACATCTTGAGGATAATTGTGCAATCACAAGCAATTAGCAGAGACTGTCTCTAAAGAGTGAATCACTATGGTTACCTGCTTTTGGTATAGAAAGGGAAGGCATGGAATGTGGTGGCTAACTGATTGCCACAAGACCTTTGGTTTAGTACCTAACCACTAAAAAAAAAACATGCATTCAGTTTGGCTTGGATGCAAAA
Organism: Alligator sinensis; assembly: GCF_000455745.1. Lineage (NCBI taxonomy): Eukaryota > Metazoa > Chordata > Crocodylia > Alligatoridae > Alligator > Alligator sinensis. The sequence continues at coordinate 106,483 of NW_005843346.1, read as the reverse complement.
AATTAGCTGAATTACTGCAGGCAAAGGATAAGGGGAATGGGCAACAGAATGAATGAGTAAAAATTCCAGGAGATCAGAAGGGACAGGAACAGATCAGGTTCTTCTAAATTACAGCTATTAACCATGAAGTATGACAAGTTTGTTACTATTGCATATTTCCAAAAACACACAACTGCAACTAGACACTCATGAGAAGGGCTCATGCACAGTGCCACTGATGATGACAACTGATAATGCCAGAGGAGGCCCAGGACTGCAGTGAACAGCAGATTTGATGTGCATGAGTCTACAACACAAAAAGCCACGATGATTTTGGTCTGTATATACAAGGCAGAGTTCACAGGGCTGGGAGATACGAAAGCTACAAAGGGACAAAGTGAAAATAAGATATCCGCTCCTCTGCAGAAGTCATGCTAAAGCTAAAGATGTATGGAGCATTCAGGTCTGGAAATCTAGCCACAATGGCTGGACCTATTAGACAAACTTGGATATACCAGAGAACAGCAACCAAAGTCACTCAAGGGGACAGCTAGATTAATTTGGACAGGATAGAAAGGGTGGGACCTATCTAGCTAAACTGAGTGATGCTAAGACAGGGATTCTGATGTCTGTGAGCATCTAAATGCTGAAAACACCAAGGTCTATTGATGGGTTCTTAGAACATCAAACTTGACAAAGGGTGATATCCTGGTGCTCAGGGAGCTTTGCTTTTGATGTCAATTGAGGCCATATTTCACTTGACAGTGCACTCACAGCAGGGTGATAGGGAGTCCCTCAGCGGGGCATTTTAAAGCAGACAGATCAACCCTGTCCCTTGCAAGAGCTGCTGAAACTAGGGCAGAGGAGTTTACTCACCAGGAAGTTCTCATGCACACACAGTCTGCCCTTCTAGCACTTCTGCCCATAGATGTCAGCATTTGAGTCAGCCCAGTGGCACAACCCACACTCTGTAGGGGAGGGAAAGGGTAATCTGCTGCCTTTCTCAGCCATCTCCAGGGACAGCTCCCAGGTCAAGGGTGAGAGTATGGGGCCAGGCTGAGTTCCCAAGAGCAGTCCCTTCCACCTGCAGCTGGCTGTGATGCATAGACTCAGGGAAAGGGGAAGATGGGATCTCACAGCACCCTGAAAAGAGAAGCACACAAGTGGGTGAATGTGTAACAAGTGAGCCTCCGGGGATACGACCACTGCGTATCTATCTGACACCCCTCCTCATAGCTAGTCCAGAGTTCCATGTTTAATACTGGCACATGACAAATTTGTACCTTCCACCCCAGCCCAGAACTGCAGACTGTTCTGGCTTGGTGGTTCAGGATCTCCCATGACATTTCCAAGCTCAGCAATTATGGCTTTCCCCTCCCAGCCTGCTCCTGGTGCTAAAAGAGCAGCTAACATGGCTACTCAGTGGCATGTTCACTTAATTTCTGTTCTAGATGCAGTTCCCCCTTACCTTCTTCCTTTGGCTTTAGGACTTCTTGGTTCATTTCAGAAGAACTGTGGAATAAGGAATGTTCAGTGTAGCTCCTTCTCTGAGTGTGCTTGAGCCTGTCCCAGTTGGGGTCCTGTGCTGCACTGTGATGAGAAGAAGGGTGGTATTGGGGTCAGAGCACAGACTAAGGATTTGGGTAACTTAGATCTACCCTTGGCTCTGCCACTGACACCATGGGTGACCTTGAGCAAGAAACTTACTCCCGCCCAGCCTCAGATCCCCATGCATAAGCAGAGGCTCAACCTCCTTTGCACTCTGTCTCATTAGAGGGCTTGGGGTTGGGGCAGGGATGCTGCTGCACTATATGTTCATTTGAGTCTCAGCATGGTCCCTTCTATAAGTTAACTGGGGTCTCAAGATGCCTCTGTTAGAGGTGTGTGGAATTGTTTATACTGTAATGAACACTGTGACCACACTGTGAACACTGTGAAAGCACTGCTTCTCCTTCAGAGGCTCCTGACTCCCCATTTGGTCCCCATTTTACAATCACCCTGGGGACATATTACAGATGGAAGATGTTCCGTTAATGGTGTCTGGCCTCCTCCCTTTGTACTGGCTCTGAATATCACTGGAGTCTCCACGTCCCATACAAGGATGAAGGGGAAGGGGTGGATCTTATCTGTCAACATTTCTGCAGTTTCTTGGAGAAAATTCTTCACCTGGGACCAGAGGATCCAGGTTAATTATTGCTGCTCCCTCCTAGTCCCTCTTTTGTCAAAATCCAATCTTTCCTGTGGAACCCTCCTGCAGTAGGAGTTACTGGCTAGGAATTACTGGCTAGGAGTTACTAGTAACTATCATCGTGGATGACAGATCTATTAATAGCTGTTGAACATAAAGGTTGGAGATGTTTCCTTAGGTAATTCTAAACCAGTGAGGGTAGATGTACTGTTGCGCAGATCACTCTAGGTATATCCAGTTCAATGCTTTCCATCTGGATCATCCATTTCTGCCACTGTTGGAGGCAGCATATCTGTTATGCAGTAGGGTAACAGTGAGCCTAAGCCCACTGAGGCAACCAAATGCATAACAATTGATTCACTGGGGCAACTAATGAAAAAAAAAACACAAAACAAAACAGAGAAAGGAGTGGGGGACAAAGTTTCATCATAAGTGTGCCAAGAGGGGGCACCAAGAGGAGCACACTGGCCAATGCTCACCCATGACAAAATCCAAGGAGCCAGTGGATGCATCCCAGTGAAACTCTGCCTGGAGATGTGAATGAATGAGGAACAGGAAGATGGCCCCACAGTCACTGGGGACTTAATGGTTAGAGCTTCCTTCCTGGTCAAGTATATGGCCAACTTTGCAAGGTCCAGGAGGTTAATCAGGAGGTCCCAGGACTTGGTGGAGCCATGAATGGTGAGTGCATAAACAAAGAAGTGTGGGGCATAGTGCAGCCAGAACCTCAGAAACAGATCCTTGCGGAGGAAGTCAAGGGGCTGCAACCTGGTTCCCAGTGGCTTATGGGATCAGAGTAGAATACTGGCTTGTACACTACAGACCCTCACCTTCAAATAGGGACCATTGACAGGATGTGAGGACAGGATGTGAGGACAGAATGATGTACTGTTCTGAGCATGAGAGTGTCAAGCTGGTGGTGATGGACTGTGCAGAAATGGACCCATTTTTTATCCCCCACCCTGTTGTCATGGTGCAGTAGAGAATGACTGTTGGAGACAATACTGAGCTAGATAGATTACTGGTCTGGCACAATATGGAACTTCTTATGTTCTTATGTCCTGCTGCCCCAGTCTGAGAAAAGAAGTGCAATCTGAAAGTCACAGATCACAGCTTTCCAACTTCCCCTTGCTGCTCCTGCTGATTGCTCAGTTCAGCATAATTTGGGTGACTATGTCATCACTTCCCTGGGATGATGCAAGGCTCCTTTTTTTCTTTGAAACACAAAGCCTACCCAACAACTACTATATAAAAGCAGTGGAAGGGATGGGATTCAGCACCAGTCTGCCTGAAAGGCTCCCTGCTCTTGCCTTGCTCCTGCAGCTCCTCCCTACCCAGCAGAAACATGAAGGCTGCTGTGGCTGCCCTCACTGTGCTCCTCCTTGCTTCCTGCTGCTCCTACATCCAGGCTCAGTGTAAGTCCTTTTTTTCTTCTCTAGTTCACACACATCTGACCTCTCTTTCTCTAGTGTGATAGTTCAGGGTTCCTCTCGGTGATATTAAGGTGCATGAAAAGAAAATCTCTCTTCTGTCATTTCCGGTTACAGTCTCCCAGTGTGGTTGCTGAGGGTGAAAGGTGAGGCTGCAATATAGCCCCCAAACAGCCACATTCCATCTTTGTAACTGAACTCTCAAAAACCATGGAAGGACACAAAGAGGTTCCGTTTGAGGCTGGGAGGGGTGTTCTGATCCCCTTAGCCACCTTTAATTCTGGGTTGGAGGAAAGAATCACTGGATTTTCTTGTTTCCTTCCCTTCCAGATGGACCTAACACTCCAACCCTCTGCTGCTTCTCTTATGCATCCAAGAAGATCCCACAGGTCCATTTACTTTCCTACAAGGTCCCTAGCAGCATGTGCTCCCAGCCAGCAGTGATGTGAGTATGCTTTTTCAGAGGTAAACTGTACAACCATGCAGAGAAATGGTAAAACCATGTAAAGGCAAACTGTACAACCATGTAGAGAAATATCCACAGGAAATCCAGACAAATATCCATAGGATGTGCATGTGAATAACCTGTAATACAGATGAGGTCTGTATCTTTAGCTCCTTAAACAGAACACTTTTTAATTTTTTTTTTTAAGACTTATTTAATATTTTTCCAAGTTTCCCTGTGGCCCTTGTTATTTCAGCAATACAAAGCTTGGGCAGCTGCAGATGACTGCTGATGCTTTGAATTCCCATGTAGAAGATCCTTACTTGAGGACTCGCTCTTACTTGAGGGATGGTCTTCTTGCATCCACATTGCTTTCAGTCTTCTGGGCAATTAGAGCACTCATGAAGGAGTAGTGCTGGCTTAGGAAGAAATATCCCACAGTTCCCTTGAAGTCAGGCCCCAGAGGACAAAAAAGCCGAGAGAGAAAAGCAAGGATATCTTGAGAAGTCTGCTAGGGACACCTGGGCCTGGATCCACAACTGGTGCCACCTGGCATAGCTACATCTGCTGGGGATGCAACCTGAGAAATCCATATTGCATCGTACTGCAGATGAGAATAACCAGCCCTCATTCCTATGGGGAAGACTTAGGATGAGGAAGAGGAGAGGCTGTAGCAATGAGATGACATCCCAGTGGGTATACGAGGTAGGAATGATGAGGGCTGCTTCCACACATTTCACCAGGGTCAGATCTAGTGTTTTTGAGCCCAGAAAAGAACACCTTCTCTACAGTAGAAAGAAGCTAGGTTCCTACTGGATTTCTATATCATCAAATAACACTCACAGAGCTGTCAGAAGTGTTGGCAACACTGATTCTGTCTGGTCATGCACAAACAACTGCTATAGCTTGTGGGGGTAGGGGATCTATTTTCTTTCTGCCCACTGTGTAGAATCTGTACAGGCAACCTCCGCTTAATGCTCTTAATTGGTTCCAGAAAAACCAAGCATTAAGTTGAACCGTGTTAAGAGAAACCCATTTCCTCATAGGAATGAATGTAAATAGAGATAATTGGTTACCACCACTTCTTGCCGCAGCTTCTCACTGCTGCCTCTCCCCACACCCCTCCCACCCTCCGGCTGCTCTGGCCCCATGTGCCAGCCTGTGCCCTGCGCTCCTGCCACCCTGCCCTGGGCCCCTGCCTCAGGCACTGGCAGGGGCCCGGCAATCATGCCTGCCCTGCCACTCGCTGCTTCTCACTGTCGTCACTTCTCCCCATCCCCCTGCCCACCAGTTGCTCTGGCACCATGTGCCAGCCTGGGCCCTGTGCTCCTGCCACTCCACCCTGGGCCCCTGCAAACCCCTACCCTGTGGCCCCACACACACGCCCATCCACCCCCTTGCTGCTACTCACTGCTTCTCACCGCCACTTCACTGAGCGCTATAATGAAATTGGCTCAGTGCTAAGAGGAATCAGGTATGAACTTTAAATGAGTGCTATAGCGAAACAGCGCTAAGTGAAACTGCGTGAAGCAGGGGTTGCCTGTACTAAGTTTGTTCTCTCTGCAGCTTCACCACTAAGAGAGGCCGGGAAATCTGTGCTGATCCCAAAGCACAATGGGTCCAGGACTACATGAAAGACCTAAAGCAAAACTGACCAGACCCTCACTACAACAGTTAATGACAGCCATCCTTAATGCTTTGGGATTTTGACAGCAGCCATCCTTCCTTTCAGAGAAACCACTGAATCGTATTTAATTCTTCCTAGGTATTTTAACATTATATTTAAAGATGGTTTTGTTAAGCAGAACAGTTTATCGTATTTAAATTGTGTTTGAGATAAATTAAGATGATTTATTTTTAAACAAAAATGTACAAATGCATCTGAGCACAAAGCTTGATGCTTCGTGGTCATGTACACTATTGTATTGCTAATAAAGATGTTGGCTCATAAACACCTTTGACTCTTTCTACAGCTTGTGCTATTCTGAGTCCTAGTTTGCAGAGACATGTGTGGCTTCCTCAAGAATATATCACTGACTATTGTAACCCCAATTTAAAACAGTCCTTTGCACTAGGCAGTGAAATGGCTCAACTTGATAGGAAAAAAAAAGTATTCGGCAAAAACAAGAATTGATTTATTTATGGGGGAGGGCATTTGTGGACACCATGCTTGGCTTCAGCTGATGTGGCTCTCCTCAGAAATGTGAGATGGGGAGTGTTGTGGTTCCTGGCCTTTTCTGTATCAGGCCTCCTCTCACTTATCTTGAACCAACCTACAACCTTCCGCTTAGTATACTGAGATGTACAAGCCCTTCACACCTTGCCCTGAGAGCCAGGTTCCAGGTGGTTATTCTTGACCCTGAAAGGGTTGTACATCCAGTGGCAGAGAGCACTTTTAGGTGGAGCTGGGCAGGAAGTTCTTTCCTGTTCTGTCCTAGGATAAACACAGCCCAAACTAGCTGATAGCCCAGTTGCATGGATATTCACTATGAATATGATAAGTCAAAGTTCACATGCCTTGATACTAAATAGATCCCTTTGAAAAAGGGAAAGTGAGAATTCCCTACTAATTAAGGAATGTGGGACTGGCATACAAATAAACTGCTCTGGAGCAAACAGAATGGGGACACAACCCTGTTTTCTACTTACCTAGAGAGCCCCCAAACCATTGGATTCTCTATTGAGCAGGATTTGTTCTGCTTTTGAATATAACTACCATTCAGAACTCTCAAGCAAGCTAAGGAAGTATGGGTTGGATGAATAGACTGTAAGGTGGATAGAAAACTGGATGGAGCTTTGGGCTCAAACGGTGTGTCTACATGAGACGCTAACTGCACAGTAGTCTAATTATACTGTGCAGTATCATGAAGGGCAAAACCCATTCTAATATGCTACTGCACAGTAGTATTAGGCTACTGTACAGTTAGCATCACTAAAAAGCTGTGTGCCGGCGCTACTGCACAGTAGCACCAGTTACTGTGCATTGATTTGGTACTTAGTTAGACTAAGACTTGCAGTGGTGATCTTGTTGGGATGGCACTGCCTTGAGGGGGAGATTGGACTAGATGACCTCCTGAGGTCCCTTCCAACTGTAATTTTCAATGATTCTGTGGTTCTATGATTCTTCTCAAACCTTGCCTCTGTATTCCTGCAGACAGTTTTGACTTAAACAATCATCAGTTTTTAAAGCACACCTACTTTGCTCAGCTGCAGACCAGGAAAAATGACATTTGATTCATTCTCAGTCATCTAAGTGGCCATTTTTTGGTCATCTACAGGGCATTTTAGGAACTTACATGCCTAGGGCTGGGGTGTCAGAATACAGCCTGTGAGTTGGATCCAGCCTGCAGAGTTGCTTCATCCAGCCTACCTGGATACTGGCCAGCCAGAGAATTTGAGGGTGGAGCTATCAGGGTATGGGGCTTTCCATGGAATCTGTGTTTCTGGGGTCCCATTGCACACAGGCACCGCAGCCCGCAGGTGGGCAAGTTCTGTGTTGATTGGAACCACCACTGCTTGGCATGCCACCATTCACCCTGTGGCTGCCTGACCAGCTGCCACTGATGTTTGCCCCACCCACATTGCAGCAAGTGACCACTAGGCTTGCAGCCACTTGCCCTACTACCTCTGTCACACCCTGTTCCTAAGGCCACATCATGGTTTCCAGCCAACTCCATTTTCAGGCATCTATGATCTCTGTGTCCACCATGGACATATATATGGGATCCAGACCCTATTGTGTGCACCTAATTTGCTTTACCTTGAAGTTTTCCATACATGCAGGGCTACACACCTGGGACAGAATTCCTCTGGGCATTTAAGTACAGAAAATTACCTGTAGATCATGAAAAATGGCCACTTTGATGACCAGGAAAGAATAAAATGTCACCCATAGAGTTTTATATTAAGTAGACTGTGGGGGCAGTGATTAGATAAAGTAGACAGACAGATTCTGATGACTGCTGTGGGGGCTGTCTGGCCCTGATAGACAGGAAACTCCATCACAGGAAACTCACAATCTAGGCTTTCTTGATAACAGGGTGAGTGCCTGAGAGAAGCCCTAAAGAGGGGGTGGAGCCAGTTCAGGCCCACCAGGGTATAAAACGAGACTCCCAGGCAATCAGGGAGCCAGAGAACAGAGGCAGCAACAAGGGTAAGCAGCTTGCAGGCAGTTTGCTGGGAGCAAGAGGAGGAAAGGGAAGAGAAGCCAGGCACCAGATCCTACCTGGGGAAGGTAAATGATCCAGAGATGCCTGTCACTTTGGTTTGCTGAGTGTTTGTCTAATGGGCTGTGTGTGTTTGGGGCATGTGCTCTGAGAAGCTAGGGGTGTTGCTAACTGAGTGATTGCTGAATGATTGCTGCCTGTTCCTGACAGAAGCCCTAATGAGAGGGTAGAGCCAGTTCAGGTCCAGCAGAGTATAAAAGGAGACTCCCCAGGCGACAAGGGAGCCAATGAACAGGGTAAGCAGTTTGCAAGCAGTTCACAAGTCAGTTTGGTGCCCCTACTGCACTTTGAGGGCAGAGCCTCTCAGCTTGGTGTGAGGAAGAAGAGAAAAAGGAACCCTTTGGGGCCAAGGAGCAGTACATAGACCAGCTTCCAGGCAAGTTCACTAGGAAAGATGTGCTTAAAAGAAGAGCAGTAAGAGAGAAGAGGCTGGTTAAGAGACCCAGGGAAATGGCTGGAGGACTTTGTAATACCAGAGCCACTGCCAATTCCTCTGCTTGCACCTTTGAGGTTTCTGTCCCAGCAGAACTGCTCACCATCAAGGATTCCACCCAGGTCCAGTTTCAGTGCTGTAGGAACTGCAGCTTGCAGGTTCCTTCCACTGATGGCTAGGTCAGGGAGTGCCTGTAGTGTGAACGATGCCTCCTGGTGGTGTCTCCCAGGGAACATGAAAGAGAGCTGCAGGAGGAGGTGTCAAGGCTCCAAAGCATCCTCAACCAAATGGAGTTCATCAATTCGATGCTGGAGGAGACCTCCAGGACTGTGGAGGAAAAACTGCCAGAGGCAGTGCTAGAGAAGAGAGGTCATGAACTCCCAGGAAGGTTCAAGATGGAAACTTGTGACCTCTGGCAGCAAGCAGAAATCTTCATCTCCACCTACAACAGTTTGTCTGGAGAACAGATATGGAGCCCTAGCATAGAAGGTGAGGAGCACATTCCATTGGTGGAGGAGGACATGTCACGCTTCCCCAAGTAGGAAGGATCATGACAACCACCACCAAAAAGAAGTGATGGGTGGTGGTGGTTGGAGACTCCCTTCTGCGGGGGATGGAGGGATCTATCTGACAATCTGACCTGTTGTCTTGGGAAGTCTGCTGCTTGCCTCAGGCTCAGATCCATGATGTCATGGAGGGATTACCAAGACTCATCCATTCCTCTGACTACTACCCCATGCTGCTCATCCATGTGGGCACCAATGATACTGCCAGGGGAGAACATGAACAGATCAAAAGGGACTACAGAGCTCTGGGTGCAAGGGTGAAGGGGATAGGGTCTCAGGTTGTGTTCTCTTCAATCCTTCTGGTCAAGGGAAAGGGCCTAGGCAGGAGCGGGTGCATCCTGCAGATCAATGCCTGGCTGCACAAGTGGTGTTGCTAGCAGGCATTCGGCTTCTTTGACCATGGGATGATGTTTCAAGAAGAAGGATTGCTGGGAAGAGATGGGATTCACCTGATGAAGAGAGAGAAGAGCATCTTGGCAGATGGGCTTGCTAACCTAGTGAGGAGGGCTTTAAACTAAGTTCACCAGGAGATGGAGATGAAAGCCCTGAGGTAAGTGGGGAAGTGGGTGACCTGGAGGAAGAGAAACCAGGAAGGGGCAACAGGGGAGGTGTTCTCATTCTTCCTGAGAAATAAGGGCAATCAAATAGTTACCTTAGATACCAGTGCACAAATGCACGGAGCCTGGGAAACAAACAGGAAGAACTGGAAGTCCTTGCAGAGTCACAGAACTATGATGTGATTGGGATAATAGAGACTTGATGGGAGCTCACATGACTGACCCAATGTCATGGATGGGTATAAACAGGCAGGGGAGAAGAAGAGGAGGAGTTGCAATTAATGTAAAAGAGCCATATGATTTCTCACATCTCCAGTATGAAACTGGAGATAGGTTTGTTGAAAGTCTCTGGGTTAGGGCCAGAGGAGAGAGCAACAAGGGTGATGTTCCGGTGCAAATGCTAGAGCAGTCAACTAGGGGCTGTGCCCTTCTTGACCTGCTGCTCACAAACAGGGAAAAATTGGTGGGGAAAGTAGTAGCAGATGGCAACTTAGGCAGCAGTGACCACAAGATGATTGTGTTCAGGATCCTGAGGAAAGGAAGGATGGAGAGCAGCAGAGTAAGGACCCTGGACTTCAGAAAAGCAGACTTTGACTATCTCAGGGAACTCATGGTTAGGATCCCCTGGGAAGCCAGTCTGAGGGGGAGAGGGGCCTAGGAGAGCTGACTGTACTTTATAGAAGCTTTACTGAGAGTGCAGGAACAAACCATCCTGATGTGCAGGAAGACTAGCAAGTTTGGCGGAAGAGCAGTTTGACTTAGCAGAGAACTAATCAGTAAACTAAATAACAAAAAAGGAAGCTTATAAAAAGTGGAAACTTGGACAAATGACTAGGGAGAATGCAACTTCCCATGCCTTTCTCCTGAGTGTCATGAATTTGGATTCTTTAAGAATCTCGCCATGGATTCTTGGGCTGCACAGCCAGGCTAGTGGGAGTGGCCTTGGGTCAGATCCCCAGGGGTCTCTCCTGCCATGTCTTTGATAAGGGGCTTTAAGTCAGGAGGACGATATTTGATCCTGTCCCCCTGGTTCTTTCCCTTGGCCATCCTCGTGGCAACCTCTTCTTGGGGCTCCACCTCCCCTACACCCCGCCTAATGCCAACCATGATGGTACTTGTTGGGGCCGATGTTCGCGCCCTCCCCGGCTCTCGGTCCCTTGGAGCTGTGGTAGTTGACCACTGGTGTAACTAGTGCCAAGCGCTCTCTGTGGTCCCTCTCTGCCTTCTGGTCTATGTGGAGCTGGGTTCTACCGAGGCTGCCGCCTCCCTTGATGTGTCACTGATTCTCTGAGTTCAGTACCTGTTGCTGGTTGTATGGTTCAGGGTCCCGTCTTCACTGCATCTGTCACTGACCCAGTCACTGGGGCTACTGGCTCTGGCCCACAATGAGTCTGCCAGTGGCTTCTTGGGCCCACACTGGCCCAGTATTCCCTCCACACTTCCTTCCTGAGGGAGCCACAAAGCCTCTTACTGCTCCACGCTTTCCGGCTGCTCTGGCCCTTCTGGGTCAGCCAGGGATGCTCCTTCCAGTCCCCCCAGCTCCCTTACAGGTGAGCCTTTTCTGTTGGCTCGGGCTGCTTGCCCAGCCATTTGCCCTTGGCACACTTTTATAAAGCATGGCCAGGCAGACACGGGAGCCGTTCCCAGCTCCTCCCGGCTCCATTGTGGGTTTTTTCTTTGATCTTCAACCACGGTGGCTGGAACCACTGCAGTTTCACTCTCACCACGAACAGCTGCCAGCGTGGTATCCCGCTGCCTCTCCCCTTCTCCTGGTAAGTTTTCCTTACAGAGGAGTATACAAGTATTACTCAGGCATGCAGCAATGAAGTCAGGAAAACCAAAGCACAATTGGAGTTGCAGATAGCAAGGAATATGAAGGGTAATAGGAAGGGTTTCTACAAGTATGTCAGTAACAAGAGGAAGACCAGGACAGTGTGGGTCCCTTACTGAATGGGGGAGGGAAACTTGTGACATAGGATGCAGAAAAGGCTGAAATATTCAATGATTTTTTCATCTCAATCTTCAGAGGCAAGTCAGCTCCCAGACTACTGCACCAGGAAGTACAGTTGGGGAAGGAGGTGAGCAGCCCTCAGTGGTGAAAGAACAGATTAGGGGCTATTTAGAAAAGCTAAATACATGAATGACAGATGCCTCTGGAGGCTAGGCGGGCACGGTGACTGACCACAGATGGCGGCAGCGATGGTGGCGGTGAGTGGTGAGCTTCCGCAGGTGGCCACCGTGGTGTCAGTTTCAAGGTCAGGGGATGGGTAGTGAGCACCGACCAGCAGTTGACAACCACCTGCAGATGCCACCAACAGCGTAGGCAGTGGCCAGTGGTGATCAGCGACCACACACAGATGCCGCTGGCAGTGTTGGCGGCAGGGGGGGGGAAGCAGCGGTAAGTGGTGGTAAACCAGCAGTGTCAGCAGCACTTCTGTCAGGGGGTGCACCACCAATCTCAGGGGGTGCACATGCACCCACGTGCACCCCTTATGCATCGCCAATGGCTAAATGTGTGAAAGTCCATGGGGCCAGATGGGATGCACCCAAGGGTGTTGAAGGAGTTGGCTGATGTGTTTGCAAAGCCACTGGCAATAATCTTTGAAAATTTATAGCAATCAGGAGAGGTCCCAGATTATTGGAAATGGGCAAACATAGTGCCTATATTTAAGAAAAGGAAAAAGGAGGATCCAGGGAACTACAAATCAGTCAGCCACACCTCAGTCCCTGGAAAAAAATAATGGAGTAGGAATCCATGAGTGTAGGAGGGCTATTAGGAAGGCCAAGGCAGAGATGGAACTCAGGCTAGCGTCCAGGATTAAGGACAACAAAAAGTCCTTTTTCAAGTACATTGGGAGCAAGAAGAGGGCACCAGGCAATGTAGGGCGCCTGCAAGTCACAAACGGTAATCTGGTGGCCATGCCAGACAAGAAAGCTGATATTTTTTAAGTTTCTGTGCCTCTGTTTTCTTGAACAGCGATCGGCATATCCCACCTACCAGAGGTAGGGACAATATTGGGGATAGCTCTATTAAACCTTCAGTCACAGCAGACAAGGCCTGTTCTCTTGTCCTCTGATCATATGGGGCAATCAGCATAGGTTCATCAAAGGCAGGTCCTGCCTGACCAACCTGATTGCCTTTTATGACCAAGTAACTAAATCCTTGGATGATAGTGTCACCATGGACATAGTCTTTCTAGACTTTAACAAGGCCTTTTACACTGTCTCTCACCCCATCCTCATCAATGTCAATAAATTAAGCGACTGTGGCATTGATGCCTACACAGTTGGATGGGTAAAAAATTGGCTGACAGGGCGCACCCAGAGAGTAGTGGTGGATGGGTTGTACTCAACCTGGTGAGATGTGAGCAGTGGGGTATCCCAAGGCTCAGTCCTTGGGCCCGCACTGTTTAACATCTTCATCAGCGACTTGGACAAGGGGGTGGAAAGCACACTGTCCAAGTTTGCTGATGACATTAAGATATGGGGTGAGGTGGACACACTTGAAGAGAGGGAGAGGCTGCAACTAGATTTAGACAGACTACAAAAGTGGGCAGATGAGAATAGGATGGGGTTCAACGTAGACAAATACAGGGTGCTGCACTTTGGGAGAAGGAATCCACAGCATACATAGAGGTTGGGGAGCTCCCTTCTTGAAAGCACAGAGGTGGAAAAGGATCTTGGAGTCATTATTGACTCCAAGATGAACATGACCCGCCAATGCCAGACCGCAGCCAGCAAGGCCAGCCAGACCTTGTCATGCATCCAAAGGTGCATCTCAAGCCGGTCCAGAGAGGTGATACTCCCCCTGTATGCGACTTTGGTCAGGCCACAGTAGGAGTACTGCATCCAGTACTGGGCACCAGACTTGAAAAGGGATGTGGCCAGCCTGGAGAGGGTTTAGAAGATGGCCACCCACTTGGTGAGAGGGCAGCGGGACAGGACCTATGAGGGGAGACTGAAGGACCTGAACCTGTTCAGCCTCAGCAAGAGGAGGCTGAGGGGGGACCTGGTGGCTACCTACAAGCTCATCAGGGGAGATCAACAGCAAATAGGCAGAGCTCTTTTCTCCCCAGCACCACCTGGGGTGACAAGAAACAATGGTCATAAGCTGATGGAGAATAGGTTTAGGATGGAGATCACAAGGCAATATTTTACAGTTAGGGTGGCCAAAATCTGGAACCAACTTCCCAGGGAGGTGGTCCTCCCCCCTACCTTGGGCATATTCAAGAGGGGGTTGGATGATCACCTGTCTGGGGTCTTGTGAACCCAGCATTCATTCCTGCCTGTGGCAGGGGGTCAGGCTAGATGATCTGTTCAGGTCCCTCCTGACTCTAGCTACTATGGTACTATGATTTCAAAGCACTTGGAGGAGAACAAGGTGATTAGGAACAGTCAGCATGAACTCACCAAGGGCAAGTCATGCCTGACTAACCCAATTGCCTTCTATGATGAGATGACTGGATCTGTGAATGCAGGGAGACCAGTAGACATAGCATACCTTGATTTTGTGAGGCTTTTGCTACTGTCTCCCACAACATTCTCGCAGGCAAGCTAAGGAAGATAGGATAGAAAACTGGTTTGAGCATCGGGCTCAGAGGGTAGGAATCAATGGGTTGATGTCTAATTGGCAGCCGGTATCAAGTGGAGTACCCAAGGGGTCGGTCCTGGGGCTGTTTTTGTTCAATAGATTCATCAATGGCATGGAAAATGTCATAGAGTGCACCCTCAGCAAGTTTGCAGATGACACCAAGTTACAGGGAGTAGTAAATATGCTGGAGGGTAGGGCTAGGATTCAGAGTGACCTCAACAAATTGGAGGATTGGGTCAAAATGAATTGAACGAGGTTCAACAAGGACAAGTGCAAAGTCCTGCACTTAGGACAGCACAATCCCATGCACCACTACAGCCTGGTGACTGACTGGCTGGGCAGCAGCTCTGCAGAAAAAAAAAGAAATCCTGTGGGCTACAGTGGACAATAAACTGAATATGAGCCACCAGTGTGCCCTTATTGCCAAGAAGATTAACGGCATACTGGGCTGCATTGGTAGAAGTGTTGCCAGCAGGTCAAGGCAAGTGATTATTCCTATCTATTTAGCACTGGTGAGGCCACATCTGGAGTACTATGTTCAGTTTTGGGCCCCCCACTACAGAAAGCATGTGGACAAATTGGAGAGAATCCAGCAGAGGGCAATAAAAATGGTGAGGGCCTGGGGTACATGACTTATGAGGAAAGGCTGAGGGAGCTGGTCTTATTTAGTCTAGAGAACAGAAGACCAAGAAGAGATTTAATAGCAGCCTTCAACTACCTGAAACAGGGTTCGAAAAAGGATGGAGGTAGACTATTTTCAGTAGTGGCAGATGACAGAACAAGGAGCAATGATCTCAAGTTGCAGCAACAGAAGTAGGTTAGATATTAGGAAGAATTTTCTCACTAGGAGGGTAGTAAAACACTAGAACACAGAGTCAGATTATGACATGTTGGGGCCCTAAACTAGGGGTTCCCAACCTTTCCATGACGTGGCCAGGCAAGTTGAGGACCGCAAGCAGCTGTGGCCCAGCAAACTGCAGACCACCACGTGGAGCCCTGTGGCTGGAGTTTCTGGATGGAACACAAGTAAAGATACTTACACCCCCCTGGGCAGGGGGGTGGGCCCATATCTCAACCATGGCTGCCGCGGGCCCCGCAGAAGGAGTCACAGCCTCCCCACCTGGCTCTGGTTTGCTGGTTTGTGGTCACTTACGGTCCAGCAGCTGACCCTTCACAGCCCAGGCCCTTGTAATTTGAGGCTTTAAGATGAAGTTTACTTAGCCTATGCCTAAATCCAGCACTGCTGGAACAGATTACCCAGAGAGGTGGTGGAAGCTCCATCATTGGAGGCTTTTTAGACCCAACTAGACAAAGCTTTGGCTGGGATGATCTAGCTGGGAATGGTCCTGCTTTGAGCAGGGGTTTGGACCAAGTGCGTTGGACTACATGGCCTCCTGAGGTCCCTTCCAAGCCTAATTTTGTATGAGTCTATGAAGCTCATGAGGCAATTAAACTGAGAGCTGAGTGAGCCACAGAGGTCACTAACATTCCAAATGAGCTTCAGAGTTATCAGCTGGGCTGTTGTGGGTACCACCTGACACAAGACAGGACACTCATTACCTGCAAAGCTCCACCTAAAACCCACCTCTCTACCATAGACATAGAGCTAGGAATTGGCACTTGGAATTCTGGTTCCTATGTAGGACATGAAGATCTCATATCATCCTCCCCTTCCCATTCTGCTGAGTGATAGGAGTGGCTTTGTCCTAAGTGAGAGGGGACCTTATACAGAAAAGTTAAGGAATGACTGCTGTAACCAGTAGTGTAACAAGCAGGGATTATGCTTTTGGTAAACCATGTAGGAGAGTGAGGTTTCCAAGAACAGGGGGGCAGGGGGCTGGCTGGCATGCGGGAGTTCTGAAAGTAGCGGGCAGGGCTAGGTTAGGGGTCACTGGAGTCTTACACAGTCTCCAGCTGCTGCCACTATGTGCTCTGTCCACCACAGTTCTTGCTCTTGAAGCTACAGCAGCACCGTCGTGTCCATGCATTGGCATCTGCTGCAAGAACAACACTGTGAGGCTGCTCTTGCTTTCAAGGCACAGACTCCACGGGGTTGGGGGATGAGTTTGGCATCCCTCTTAAGACAGCTTCCCAGGCTGGTACCCCTCTTGTCCACCTTTAGTTTCACTAGTGGTTGTAATCACAGCACATTCTGACTCCCACATGTCTGAGATAAGCCACATGACCTGACAGCAAACATGGTGCCCTCAAATGCCCTCTCCCACAAGTGAATACCAACATCATGTTTTTTTTTTCTTTTCAAGTTAAGCTGTTTCACTGCCAACTGTAAAGGGCTGTTTTTAATTGGGATTGCAATACGCAGAAATATATTTTCCAGAAAACCACACCTCACACTAACACAAGCTATAGAAGTAGACAATTTTTTTTTAAATGGGCAAACATCTTTATTAACAATCATAGCATAGTCTATGACTGTAAAACTTGTCTTTTCTTTTAAAAAAAATATTTAATCTTAAATTATTTGTGTTTGATATAAATTAAATAAAATAAATTGTTCTCTTTAACAATAACATCTTCAAATATACCAACATTCCTAAAAACAATTAAATACAATTATATTATTTCCCTGAAAGAGGGATTGCTGCTGTCAGAAGCCCAAGGCATGAGGAATGATGGTCGGTAAGTGCTGTAGTGAGGAGCTGGTCAGTTTCTCTCAAGATGTTTCATGTAGTCCTGGACCCATTTTTCATTGGGGTCAGCACAGACTTCCCGGCCTTTCTTAGTGGTGAAGCTGAAGAGAGAACAACACAGTTCAGACTTCTCAAAAGGAGAAGAGATAAAATTGATCCACCAGCCCCAAGACACAAACTACAGATGGGTTGTTCATAGAGGACTAGATGGAATCTGTATTGCCCAATGCTCCAAATAGCAATGTGACTTATTTAATCAAAAAACTCAACTCCTCTCCACTATAGGAAAGCTGATCTCTGCTGGACTGAAGCACACATACCGAGTCTGGTCCCAGTGAAACAAATGGCAGCAGCACTCATCA
>NW_005843346.1:83478-89024 GCF_000455745.1 Alligator sinensis | reverse complement strand
TTCCTGCTTACTTAGGGCATGAGACTGTCATTTAATTGTTGCAGCCTCTCCCCTTCCTCATTCTATACCTTTCTCATGGTTGGTTGTTCTCACTTGTAATGGCACAATATGGAGCTCTTGGGTTGGATCCCCAGTAGGTGTAGCAATGCCAGGTGACACCATCTGTAGATCTGCCCCACAACGTGTCCCTAGCAGACATGTCAAGACATCCTTGTTTTCTTTCCTAACCTCTTCCTGGCTTCAGGAGAACTGCTGAAGACTTCTTCCTGACCCAGCACTGTTCTTTCACAAGTACTCTAATAGCCTCAAAGACTGAAGGCAATGTCAGCCCATGGTGGGTGTGGATGTAAGAACTGAAGAGTGAGCCCTCAAGCAAGGCACTTCAGAACATCAGCACAGCCAAAGGTATCTGCAGCTGCCCAGGATGGGTATTAATGAAATAGCAAGGGTCACAGGGAAATCTGGAGCAGCTTTGAATGGCTGAATTTTAGCTTATTCCATTAGAAGGGTAAAAATACAGATGCTGTCTGTATTACAGGTTATTCATATGCTCATCCTATGGATGTTTCTCTGCATGATTGTACAACATTCCTCTGAAAAAGCATACTCACATCACAGCTGGCTGGGAGCACTTGCTACTGGTGGCCTTGTAGGAAGCCACAAGGGCCCGTGGGATCTTTTTGGTATAAGTGAAGCAGCAGGAGGTTGGAGTGGTGACTCCGTCTGGAAGGGGAGGAAAGAAGACAATCTGGTGATTTTTCCCTCCACTTCATGACTGAAGGTGGTTTAGAGGATTAGAACACCCCTTCCTGGTATCATGTTGGGGTCAGCTACCAGCCAGTCCCACCTGCATCAGTACCACTTAGAGACCTTCCATGATTTCTGAGAGATTTCAGTCACAAAGGTCATATGCAGCAGTTTTGGGGGGTTACATCCCATTCTCATACTTCACCCTCAACAACTGCACTGGGAGGCTGTGAGCAGAAATGACAGAAGAGGGGCTCTCCCCTCCTGCACCTTAAGCTCACTGAAAAGAACCCTGAGCCATAGCTTTAGAGAGTGAGCACTCTGATATATGCATAGAAGAGAAAGACAGAACTCACCAAGTTGAGCCTGGATTTGGGAGCAGCAGGCAGCGAGGAGAAGAGTGGCAAGGGCAGCCACAGTGACCTTCATGTTTCTGCTGGGTGGGGAGGAGCTGCAGAAGCAAGGCAAAAATCAGTGGGCCTTCTGGGCAGTTGGGTGCTGACTCCCATCTCTTCTTCTGCTTTTATACAGTAGCTGTTGGGTGGGATTTGCTTTTCAAAGAAAAAAGGAGGATCACATCCTCCTAGGGAAGTGATGATATAGTCACCCAAATTATGCTGAATTGAGCAAACAGAGGGAGCAGCAAGGGGAAGTTGGAAAGCTGTGACCTGTGACTTTTAGATTCCACTTCAGTGCTCAGAAGAGCAGAAGCAGGACCCTCAGGAACAAACAAATGAAAAGAGGGCAAAAGCCCCTTGTGGTATAGGTGGTTGCCCCTTCTCTTAGTTACCATACTTGCCTTGGTCTTCTTTGAATTTCACCCTGTTTATTTTGGACCATTTCTCCATCTTAGACCATGTGCATATATGTTCATGTTCAAAGGCAGAATTCCACACTTAAGTGAGGAAAACACAAACATAAAATGTGGGATCTCTGGTGAAGCAACAGTGCATCTGTAAAAGTTCTGGATGTTCTAGTGGACCATAAACTTGAAGATGACCGAAAGTGATGCCTTGAAAAACATCATGTATCACTAAGGGATGTGTTTTGGGTAGTTTCTGACGGATGCTTTGAAAGCCCATGGGAAAGGAGTTGGTGGTCTCATACCTTTGCCTGATAAACAGGAAACCCTATAAGAGGAAATCCACAAATCCATGTGTTCCTGATGACAGACTTAACAATGAAGCTGAGGGTTGAGTGAGCTACAGAAACTGAACAGCCATCTCAGCCCAGAGATTCAAGGCAGGATGACCAAAAGAGCCACTGGGACTCCTGCAGCCTTACATGCTGCACCAGCTGTGGAGTAGCAGAGAACTTAAGGCTATCCAAAGATCACCTTTATTTTTAATTTAAATAGTTGCATTAATGAACTCCAAAGAATTTGAATAGACTTCACTTGTTAGTGACTGTCACTGATGTCATCAGCAATAATGGGTTAATTACCAAATGTCATGATGGCTGGACAATAACTAGGCAAGATCTGAAACTTGTAACTTCCCTTTTGCTCTTGCCTGGAATTGCACTAATTTTGAAGGGAGGGGTTGGGCTGTTACATAGTACTTAGGACTCTAGTATTCCTATGTCAATTCTTCTCCAGTTCTCTTAGTATAGGGGTGCCAGAGAAGAATGTGGAAAAAAAAAAATCTAGCTACAGTTTAGAAACAGTCATACTGGGGCCAGGGGTGGGGGTGCTCTTTTCAGGTGTAATGTGCATTTGAGAAACTGGTGTCAGTGATGTTGACCAAACAAACAAACAAACCAACCCAGATATTTGGCAATCCAAGTGAACTGATCTTCAAGTGTGTCTTTAAGGTTAACTATTTCTATTCAAGCCAATCTCTTCCTTGGTTACAGTGGGCATGTCTACATGAGACGCTTAAAGCCCATTGGACTAGTTTTACTGTGCATTAGCACAGCTGGCAAAAATAATGCTAATGTGCTAATGCCCCCAGTGGGCATTAAGCATCACACAAAAAGTTTTCATATGCACTAATGCTCAGTAGTGCTGATTACAGCACATTAAGTTTAGTACCTGTTATTACAGGTACTAAAATTAATGTGCCATAATTATGACACATTAATGAATTTGTAGATGCACCCAGTAATGGGGTGATTTCTGATTGATGATGGCTGGGTTTGGATTTTAAGGATTCCTGGCTCTTTGGCAGGATGACTGTTAGGCCTGTGTGAAGTGGTTTGTATTCGCTTCACATTCAGTTTCAGCTTATGTGGGGGGGGGACAGTGATTAAATTCAGTGATTTGAAATCACTGTCCTGAATTGATTCAGCTGAATCCGATTCAGAGATTTACCAGCCGCTGAACTGGCTGAATCTCTGAATTGAACAGGTCCTATCCCCCGCCTGCTCTCCCAGCCCCGACAATGGCTGTCCTGCCCAGCCCCAGCATCCTGGCACATTAAAAAAAAAAAAGAAAAAGAAAAAAGCCCCATACTCACTAGCTCCTGCCAGGTGGGGCGTGATCCCTGCTGCCCTGTACTGCCACAAGCCTCCAGAGGCCCTGGCAGTGGCTGCAGCAGCCAGTGCATGCAGGGTTTGTTTGTTTTTTTTTGTTTTTTTAAGTGCTAGGACACTGGGGCCAGGCAGGGCAGCCATTGATGGGGCCTGGTGGAGGTCCCCCCATGGTCCCCTGCCACCTATTTACCAGCATGGAGTCTGGGTCTAGCTCCCTGCAGCAGTGAGTGGGGACTGCCTAAATCTCTGAATCTCTCCAAATCTTTTCCAAACTGATTCAGAGGATTCCAATCAATTCAGACCTTTTTTTTGGTCTCCCAATTCAATTTGGATTTGGGAATTTGACTGCCGAATTGGGCTGAATCTCCTCCAAATCAAATCAGCAACCAAAGCTTCACACAGCCCTAATGGCTAGGTCTATATTAAATAGTTTATTATGCTAATAAAATTATCCAGGCAGAGTAGCTTCTATAAAATACCATAATGTTGCAATCTCCATAGTAAGGCGAGTACAGGGCACCTCGAAACCCCACTCCCATTGCCTTGTGGTTATTTCTTGGTTGAAGTAAGGCTAAGGGTCATCGCCCTAACAGATACATGCCCTTGCTGAGTGTGACAGGGGACCATCTCAAGGCTGGTTCAACTGTTGGCCCACCCACTTGCCTCAACTACCATGCTTTTGTTGTAATTAAATAGTTGTTTCTAGGTGGGAGGCTGCCCATTTTATGCCCTGATGCTAAGGGCATAAAGCATGGCTCTGACCTCCCCTTTACCATGCCCCATGTCTTACAGATGGCATCACTATATGGTTCCGGCGCCACGTTAGGCCCTAATATATTCCTTACTGACATTCGGACACCAACCTGAATCCCTCCAGGAGGCCTAACCTCCACTACCATCCTGGGCCGCAATCTCCCTAGACCCCTTTCCCTCTTGGCAGTAGCCTCCTCCAGGAGGTTTGGACTTGCAGGCTCTCGCTTTGCCTCTAGGTCAGTCATGACTCCAGGCCCCTGGCTCTGGCCATCCCTCATGGTGGGCATTCTTGCCCTTTGACCCTCATGGTCTTGGCCCCAGCATGGGCCAGTTGAGGTTCTCTGGGTATGCTCTCAAGCAGCTAGCCCTCTCTCTCATATGGGTCTGCCTTCTCAGGTGCCCCCACACATACTATTTTCATTCTCTGAGCTCATAGACCAAATAGTTACTCTGGACCCCTCCTGGGCCCACTGTTCCACACTCACTGGGCTTGCTCATTCTCTGCCCCTCACTGAGTCACTACTGTAACCCGCTCTTTGGAGCCTTTACTCCACCTCTTGGCAACCCTTGGGCCTCAGGTATCTGATGACGTGCTGGGACCCCCAACCTGTCCCCTCTACAGGGTTACCCACCAGGTCATGGGGGTTGAGGCTAAACGGCACACCATCCTCATCTTTCACTGAGGAGGCACAGGTGTGGCATTTCCTGGAGACAGCCCTGGCACAGGCAGCCCCATCACACCATCCAACCTCTGCAGGGTATACTTTTAGGTCATTTCCCAGGACCAGGAACCTCCTCCATCCCCATAATTCCTACACTTAACCTCCAGGTGTTCTGGGAGCAGCAGATCTCCAGCTGGGTGATGTTAATTCTTCAGCTCCCTGCAGCAATTGCCAGCTCAGCTTTTAGGGCTTATACTGTGGCTGCCCAGCCCTGCAATCCAGGGGCCCTCGTGTGGTCATGTGACCACCTACTTAGGCCCAACTGCACCTGCCAGCTGAATTTAGACATGCCTGCAGTGGCTCAGGGTAGAAGCCAGGGGGTGCTAGAGGAGCCCTCCCTTCCTTTGCACTGCACTGACCTGAGGGGGGGCATGGCCAAGCCCTGGCAGGACCTCTGATTAGGGAGGTCTGCCTGCTCCATCCCAGGCTTTTCTCTGCTGGCTGCTCAAGAGGCAGGAGTGTTGCCAGACCTCACCCTGTTGCTAGCACTCTGACGCAACATGGAGGGGAGGTAGGAGGGAGGGGAAGGGAAGTGCAGTGCATGTATCTGTTGATGATACAGAGGTTTTCAGTCTCCCTCCTTGCTTCTTTATACTGTCTGAAGCAAACTGACAGGTAAGCAAGCCAGCAGGGGGCCAATGGCTGTGTTTAATCACTTGATCAGCAAAACAATAGCCTCTCCCCATTACTTCAAACTCTTCTTAAACAGCTTTCCAGCTGACCTGTTGATTAACTCCAAACAGCCCTAAGCAGTCACTGTTCTGCCTGCCAGTCCCAGTGAAATCAGAGACACCTCTCAACATTAGCTAGCATATACCACATACCTAGGGTCTGTGGGGGTGGGGTCCATGC
>NW_005843346.1:81671-83449 GCF_000455745.1 Alligator sinensis | reverse complement strand
GGGTGGGATTCCTGCTTGAGCCATGAGGGGAAGGGTAGGGCAGGGGGAAGCCAGGCAGATCCTGCTGTGCCTGCAAGTCTCTGCCAGAGCTGGAGCCAGGGAACAGAGGGGAGGGGCCAGCCCTGCTGTAAAGTAGAGAGAGCCCCACCTAGGCCAGAGAGCATGCGGAGATGCTGGGGGTGTCTGCTTTATCTTAAGCCAGCTAGGGGTTTGAGATAGACATTGCATAAGCCGGTTTGAGCCAAGTCAGTTAAGTTTGATACTACATTCAACCAGGGTTATCTCAAACCAGTTTCAGCCATTATCAGACTGGTTTGTGTGTACTGAACATCTGTTCTGTTACAGGTTTAAACCTGCTTCTGATCACTTAAACCAGTATGTGTGTAATGTCTGTCCTCAGCCTAATAGTTGCACAGGCTCAGGACCTTTCACACAGTTTATAGCTTTTTAATCAGCCTTATTTCCCCATACTAGCAGTGCCTTCCCAGGTGCCATCCATGGTCTCCTTCCACACCTTCATCCACAATCTGAGCCTCTGGTATTAAACAGAAACAGAAATAAGCATGCAAAGCAAACCACTTAACTCACATATGTAGTTACAGGCAGTCTTCTCTCATTCCATGCATTGTAGAGCTCCTTCTTTGAAGCTGGCAAGGGCCAGACTGACCCTTTTAGACCTCGTCAGCCTCTTCTCCATCCATCCTGTTAATTATTGCCTGTGGCCTTGCCACCACTGAGCTCTGAGATCTGATTGCACTTCCAACACCTGTGGGAGAACAGCTGCTTCTCTTGGAGTCTCTGAAGTCCCAGCAGCCTTTATTCTGTCCTGTAACCAGACTGCAGCTCTCTGATCCCGTCCTCCTCAGTAATAGGGTAGGGTCCCCTTTACCCGAGGGATATTTCCTGACCTTCACATCAAACATAATACAACACTTGTGTGACAAGGTGGGCCTCCCGGGGGCCGATCTCCACGGCCCGCCCCGCCCCCTGTCTCTGTGGGCAACTGCCTGCCTGTCTACTGCCTGCCTGTCTCCCCCGCCACGCCTTTGATGATAATTAGTTCAATTAAGATGTTAATTAAGCAGGAAGCTACCCATTTTAATGCCCCGATGCCAGGGGGCGCTCTGCGGCTCCAACCTCCCCTAATACTGCAGCCCAAGCCTCACAGATGGCATCTTGATATTCATATCCTCACCAGCCCCACACTGGGCCCCAGAATCATCCTACATGACCCCTCTACAATCGTCTCTTCTCAGGCGGCCACTCCGCCATCATCCGGGCTACCTAGCCCCCCCGAAGCTATGTTTCCCTCTCAGGTGTGGTCCCCCCGGAACCTTCAGCCACTTGCCCTGGCCCACCTCCAGGCCAGTCGGGACCCCTGGCCCCCAGCTCTTGGGTGTCCCTCATGGTGGGCCCCCAGCCCTTTTGACTACCGTAGTCCTGGCCCCAGCTTGGGCCAGTAGAGGGTACTCTCCCCTTCGGGCTGGGGCTCTCTAGCCACTCACTCTGTCACTGGGCCTCACTGTGCCACTACTCCCCATCCTCTCAGGGGCAACCGTAGCACCACGCCCACATCACTCCCACTCTCAGGGTCCACCCTCTCTGGGCCCCTCCAACAAACACTAGGGTAACCCACCCAGTGGTGGTGGGAGCTAGGGGTTAAGGCGCCCTGACCCACCTTTCACCGGGGTGATAACTGGCCTGGCATTTCCTGGGGGCTCCCACACCACTGAGAGCCCCACCAGACCACCCACTCCTGGCAGGGTGCAGTTTCAGGT
>NW_005843346.1:74409-81643 GCF_000455745.1 Alligator sinensis | reverse complement strand
ATCGGGCCCCTGGAGGCTGCCAGCTCCAGGCTCTTAAAGTGGCAGGCACACACAGTGCACTGCCACACACCTCCCCCCTTAAATCATCGCTGCCCCCTCACACTGGGGCGCCTCCTCGCTGCCCCCTCACACTGGAGCGCCTCCTCGCTGCCCCCTCACACTGGGGCCGGGGTCCATATACCCCGCACGCAACCCACTGGTTGCACCTATCATCGCCCCCTTCCTGGGGCCGGGTTCTATACCCCCTGTATGCAACCCACCGGTTGCAAGTGGCAGGCACGCACAGTGCACTGCCGCAACTTGAATGAACATGACGCAACTCTGGCTAGGGAATTCCCAAAGAGAATCAAGTGGATCAGCCAGTCAGAGCCTAGGAAGCAGATTGAGAAACCTGACACCACCCCCTCCTCCTCCCAGATAGATAGGAATGGACGATTCCTATCCATACAGCTCATTGCATCACGACCATTGCAGACTTATCACAACATGCTGAAGATGCTGGAGAAGAAAAGATGTAGTTGGGTTTCTATGAAGAAAAGTGTTGAATGAGCTGAGTTCCAGCCTGCAATTCCTGTGGGTAACACTTGGCAGGGGGCTCTAGTGTGAGCAGGCCTTATAAATAATTCTTATAAATAGTTTCATAAGCAGTACATCTATGTGCCCTTTACACCCCAGGGGCAGATTGCAGTCTGGGTCTGGCAGCAGAACCCAGAAACTGCTGTCTGATTTGTTCCCCATGACTTAATGTTTCATTTAATTGTGTGAGTGTTGACACCCAGCTTAATACTATAATTTTGTAACTATAGTACAAGTATAGCTGCAAGTGTGGCTGGTCGAGCCTGAGGAAAAAGACTAGCTCTGAGACAGCTTCAGGGAGAGAAGGTCCCAGGGTGGTCAAGGTGAAAGTCCTAGGGCAGATAGGGAGAAAGTCCCAGGGAGGACAAATTGGAGCCTAAGGAAGGACAAATGTTACTGGAATAGAACAGCAAAGAGTTTTTGTTTTGAAGCAGTCTTCTGTGTTTTGGGAGACATCAGTGCTGAAGAAAACACCCCTCTTCCCATGAGGTGACCAAAAATAAGGAGCTCTTGGAGGTGGGGGTGGTACAGATCATTGGGGAAGCCAGGGACTGAGAAAAGCCAGAGTCTCAAAGACAGAGACTTGCTACTAGTGAAGCCACACTAGGGTTGGCTTCAGGGGGTCATCT
Organism: Alligator sinensis; assembly: GCF_000455745.1. NCBI lineage: Eukaryota > Metazoa > Chordata > Crocodylia > Alligatoridae > Alligator > Alligator sinensis. The sequence continues at coordinate 80,438 of NW_005843346.1, read as the reverse complement.
CAGGAGAGGAAGACTGAATAATGCTGCTTCTTGAGGAGTCCTGAGGAAAAGCTTTCCCCTTCCACTCAAAAGGGGAATTCATCCCCTGACAGCTGTTGGATTCAGGAAGATGGTCTCTTGTGAGACCCCTTTAAGATGTGGGGGAAAGCTTCAGTAGAATGTCTGAGATCAAAGTCTCAGAGGACTTAGATCTGTACATACTCGGTGCTCATACTGAAGGACATATATTCTGGTGGGCAGCACATTCCACACAGAACTGGAGATATGCTGCTCTGGTGGGGATACTACTGTTATTCCTAAAACACAGAAGTCTACACATATCATATTTACAGATGAAATGGACTGGGTGAGTTTGCAACTGGGTGAGTTTGGAGAGAGAGTCGGCCTGAAATCCATAAGATGACGTCCAGTAAAGACAAGTGCAGTGTTGCACCTAGGAAGAAATACTGTGATGCACAAGTTTAACATATGGAATCTACTATAAACACTAGCTCCTTTTCTGTAAACCAGATTTGCAGGAGGTTTACAGAAAAAGAGCTAGTGGTTATAGTAGATAGAAAATGACACAACACTGTCAAATCACTTCAAAAGATGTAAATGCTGTTCTGGGATGAATTAACAGAAGTGTAAGACACAGGAGGAAATTATTTTTTTCCACATGGCTCTAGTGAGGCCTCACTTGGAGGAAGGTGTCTAGTTTGGGACACTGCTTCAAGGAAGATGAACCTTTTGAGATAGTCTACAGGAGAGCAATATGACTAAGTGATTCATCAAATCTGGCTTATGAAGAAAGGTGGCAGGAACTGGGTTTGTTTAATCTACAAAAAAGAGCACTGAGAGGAGGCATGGTAACAGACTTTAAATATGTAAAAGCCTTGCATAAAGAGGGCAGCAGTCAATTACTTAGCATAGTCAGTGAAGGAAGGAGAGAGAGAGGTGTGAGTAATTGGCTTAATTTTCAGACAGGGAAACTTAAGTTAAATATCAGAAAGAAATATCTATGAGAGTGATCAAACAGTGGAACAGTTTATCCATGGATGCTGGAGATTTAAAGAACAGGTATGACAAACATCTGTTAGGGAGCACCTATTGTATTTGATCCTACCTTGCAGCAGTGGGGATGGACTAAAGGATCATTCAACTTTACCCTTCTTTCTATGAGGCAAAAACTTGCAATAAAGGGCTGAAAATAAGTCACGCATCACTGGGGAGAGGAATTTCTCTTCTTCAGGATATGAGTGGGGAGTTCCTGACACTGGTGGTTGTGGAAGGGCAGCCTGTGGCACTGAGGACATTCCTGGATTCCCATCACTGCCAAACCTTACAATCCTATGGAATCTGAGGTGCAGGCCAGCACCAGGGCCAATGGGGTTCACAGCTGTCTCCAAAGATGTCACATTCTGGTGGTGACCATGAGGTATCAAAGCTGAAGACACTCCCTGGAGTTGCCAAAACTCCAGTAAGTGTCTTTCAGCTTTTCCAGGAAGATTGCTGCCAGCACAGGATCAAGAGTCTCTCTTCTCTTCTTCTTTTGATTCATGGATTAAATCATAGGGGTTAGTCCCTACAGAGAGAAGCCAGATATGAACAGGCTGGCACCTACAGAAACCCCTTCTGGGGGCAGCAAGCCTAATGACATGGTTAAGAAAATGGTTTCTGAACCACAGGCCTGGTGGGTGTGGGCGTGGGTGTGAGTTTGGGTAGAGGATGAGCAGAGTCACAGGACTGGAAGTAGATTTACACAATAGGGCATCTACAGGGCCTGATGCTTCTTAAGACTCTGTGGGTTGCTAGGTGCCCCACCCTGCCCCAAACAAAGAAAGCAAATGACTCAGGCTTCCTTAAACTGCAACCATTTCCGATCATGAGGAAAGAGGATTTCCGGAATTATTTGACATTAAGCCTAGTAATGGAAAGAGCAACCCAAAGTCTGACCTCCCCCCACCCTATGTAGTTGACCCCTGCCTCCATCCAGTTACACTGTAATTCCATGTTGCACTGGTACAAATTCCCTACAGTCTCCACTAAAACTCCTAAAGCAAGTGCTGACACAGTACAAATAGGCTTTGACTGAGAAAGAGCCACAGTGACATGCTCATGACTGCAATGGGGATTCTCCATCACAGAAATCTGCGTTTGGAAGCTCACCCCTCACCTTTACCAGTAGACCCCTCCATTTGGTAACACTAGTCATGAACTGGCCTTGCTTGCCCCCTTTCTGAAGGCTCAGTGTGAAAATGGGAGCTGGGGAGGGGCATCATTTCTATTCCAATTTCCATCAAAGCACCCCTGAGAGAGGCAGGAAATAGAGAATAATATTCTCCAGCTCTTATAATAGTACTTGCCATCAGGAGATCTCCAAGTGCTTTACAAAGGAGATCAGTACCAGTAACCTCATTTTACTGATGGGGAAACCAAGGCACAGGAAGGAGATGTGAGTTGTCCAAAGTCAGCTGACCAGTGCAGCAGAAATAGGACTTGGCTTCATGAATCTTTAGCTAGGGTTTTAACCAGTTGACCACACTCCCCTCCTAAGAAAGTAAAATTACCCTGATGTTTAATTAAAAACTCAGCATTCATGTTAGGAAGTTAGGAACACTGACCCTGATTCTTAGTGGCTAAAAAAAATGTGAAAGCAGCAATAACAAAAAAAAAGAAAAAAAGAAGCCATAAATGAATATGTAATGGTGGGGAAAATGGAGACATTGATGGCAACAAATATACCAGAAAAACAGAACAGAAGTTAACAAGCTCAGGCAATTGATAAAGGGTCATTAAGAAAAAGACAATGAGATATCTGTGACCAAGTGCCATAAGTAAGATATAGGCTAATGACAGTCAGAAGGAATTTCCAAATCCATCAAGAACAGAGGGGAAGCTGCACTTTTAAAGATCCTTTGCCAAGTCTCTTTCATTTCTGAAGCAGAAAAGTTAGTAAATGTTTCTGTTCCTCATTTGGACCACGGTCAAAGTCTGGCTCACACAATGATGAAATATTTTCAAACTAACAAGTGCTGAAGAGGATGCTGCAGGTTCCTTTCCTTCCGCACACATTAAAGATTTTCAAATCAGGAAGTCTGGATCAGTTGCACCACTGAGTGTAAAAAAATCCAGAAGTTTAATGGAGTTTCTCAAACAGAAGATATTACCATCTGTAATTAGCGACAGAGATTTTTGAAAGGAGAGGGCTTTCTCATCTAGCAGACAAAGGCAGAAACAAATCCCATGAGTAAGTCTGAGGCTGGACATATTCAGATTGGGAACACAATTCAACTTGCTATCAGTGAGAGGAATAAGCTTCTTCAGGAATGTAACAGGCCACAGTTGAGCCCAGCTGACTTGTCTGTTACTGACACTGGGCAGAAGAGTGTGGCCTCACCCCCAGACTCACCCACCACAACTTGATATTTAAGAGGTACAATTCTTTTGATGGTACCTTCCCATCCTGCTGGGTTAGTAGCTCTGGTGAACTTCATCCACCCTGCTATTTGTGGTGGCACCTGCCTTCCTAGTACACTGTCACCACTTTCACAGTATCTAGTCCATCACTAATGTCCCTTCTTCTGTGCACCAAAGGGCATCCACTTCCCCCCGCAAATGGATGCCATCCCAAGTGTGGTTAATGGGGACTATTGGGAGCTCCTCCACCCCTACACTCTCTTCACAAGCCCCCGAGTGTTTAAATTAGTCACTGGTTCCCTGGTTTGGACTGGGAGCATTTCAGATGCACCCGACCTTTAGGTTTTTGTCAGGGTGCCTTCCTGGGGGATACACTCCAATCTTCCTGCCTGGGATTCCTAAAAGTCTGTTTTGAATAAACAAACAAAAATGTGGGCAGAATTGCTTCCCCTCATAGTTTCCAGTGTGTACTTATCAGCCTCTCATCTAAGGGCCCTCACTTTCACTCCCGTCCTTCTCTTATAGCAGGTTCTGGGGCGCTCCAGATAGTTAAGCTTGGGCGCTTTTGGTTCTGTGGCATTTCAGTCTCCTACAGGTAAGTAGATGCTCTCTAACTGAAGAAAATCCACAGTGGAGCTGGACCTCTTGGGTTTCCCTGGTGCCCTGAGCAGGGCTTCCTCCATCACACTTTCTATTTGCCTCCCCTGCACTCTGGGTTGGTGCAGCCAGCCTTGTGCCAGTGTGGGCAGCACTAATGTGAAACTGGCAGTGATGGAGGCAATCTCCACCCCTTGGTCCAGAAGGTGGAAGGATCCACTCTGTCTCAGCATGGGTGTCATTCTGGCAAGGCCGGCAGTAATGCAGATGGGCTCCAGGACTCACTCCAGTAAGGGGCAGGGTGCAAGTTGAATCGTTCTCTCCCCTCACCCTGAGACACTACCCATGATTGCAAGTCTTAGATCAATTTCACTTTAATGTACCTAAGCGGCACTCATGTAATAGTGTAAGTGCAGTTGTTGGCACTAATATGGCTTTAGATTCTGTTACCTTCTCCTCTACTACCAGAGGGTATCTGCATACTTGGATGATCCTAGTTCATCACAAGCATAACTAGAATCTAAAAGCTGTATACATGACCAAACTGCACATCTGTGGTCATATAAGCACTATTTAGGTTTGTGAAGATGAATCCGGTTTTGCCCCTAATGTACAAAATGCACAACTATCTAGGGACATATACAACAAGAGGAAAAGTTTGTATACAGCTATTCCAGAAGCAGAACTGTGCTGCTACCCAGTGCATCCACAGGTGGCAGATAGAGGAAAGACCTTCAGGGAAGGCTAGTTGCAAGACAAGCATGGGTAACTCTGACAAATAAGCAGTCACAGGCAAAGCAGTGGCTGAACCAGCAGGATGTGGTGGGGACAGCAGATGGCAATGCTTTCCCTGCTGAAAAGCCATATATATCCTTTGATGGTTCTGTGACATGGTGAGTATGGTCACCATTACGAGAAACCTTCCCAGCCCCAGCCATGGGTCTACAAGTCCTCAATGGCAAAGCAGAAATAAAAAGATGTTAAAATCTCAACAGCTGCTAAGGCAGATGAAGGCTGCAGTGGAACAAGATCTCCAGTTTTCTTGGCCTCCCTGCCATTGGATTAAGATCCTGTTGTCAAGAACTGTGTAGAAGTTGATATGGAGCAGTTTCTCTGTGATAAAAGAAATCATGTACTGGCATCTTCCATGAAAACTGCTTTCCAGCACATTTTTCAAGCCTCTTGGCAAATAGCTAGTGACACTAGGAACAGGATTGTTAGGTCTGGAAACTCCTAGCCATGAACTGGCCTTGTGAGTCAGATGAATGATGTGGGGTGAGTCCACAGGTTGGATCCAGTCCGTGGGCCCAATCCAACATGCGTGGGACCAGGGCCAGATACGGTGCACACCAGATCCTGTATGCTATAATGTAGCCATGGCCCTGCACCAAATTGGGCCCTGCCACTGCCCTCGCCCCATGCACTCACAATTGGGCCTAGCCCTGGCCCAAGCCCCAGCCCTGGTCCTGACCCTAGATCTGTGTCCACCAAATCAGGCCCTGCCACCATAGGGCACAGGCAGACAACCGTGCATATGCCTCTTGCCCTGCCTCAAACCTCTTTGAGGTGGGGCAACAAGCACATATGGGAATGAAAAAAAGTTTTAAAAAGCGGAGCAGGGCACGGTCCCGGACCATGCCCTGAGGCAACCACAGGCTGGGTCTTCCATGGAGAATTTCTGGCTGCCAGAGCATCTCTATGGTTGGCCCCTCGCCTTGGTGCTGAAACACACGGCTGGCCAGGCCACATGTTTCAGCACCACGGCTCCAGTGCTGGTGAGTAAGGGGTCAGGGGGGCTAGAGGAGGGGGAAGGGGACAATGGGGGGGCCTGAAGGCCCTGTTGCCACCCCCCCGGAGCCCCCCCCCCCCTGCCGTGGCTGGCCCCTCTCCCCACCAGCTCCCCTGAGGCCCATGACCCTTGCCCTGGCTGGCTTCATCCCCCCAACCCCCCCCGATCCCTCCCCCGACCCCATAGTTAAAAAAAACAAAACAAAAAACAAAACCAACAACCCCCCAAAATGGCACTTATTTGC
>NW_005843346.1:66942-74194 GCF_000455745.1 Alligator sinensis | reverse complement strand
ACCTGATGGGGGATGGGGCCAGGTGGGGCAGCAATCAGGGGGCTGGGGTGGGCCTTTCAGGGGGGTGGTAGCCCCTCTGGGGGCCATTTGGCCCCCATTGGGGGGCCATACCCTTTGTGTAGGGGCCAAACTCCTTGTGTGGGGGCTGAAACCCCTGTTGGGGGGCCAACCCCTTGTGTGGGGGACAAATCCCTTGTGTGGGGGCTGAATCCCCTGTTGGGGGGCAGAACACCCTTTTGGGAGGATGAACCCCTTGTGTGGGGGCCATTGCCCTGTGGGAGGGCAGCAAAACATGTATTCATGAATCCATGAAACATGTATTTAGAGTTCACTTTATTATTATGATAAGAGACTTGCTTTAACATTGTAAGATATATCAATAAAATGTTGCCCAACTTATTGCTGTCTCTGTCTCACTCTCTCTCTCTCTGTTTATAGTGGTCTTTTGTTTTACTTGTGAAGGAACATGGATTTGGGGATATTTTGCAGAGTGCCCTTGGGATGTTTTTTATCAGGGATTTTTCAGTTTTCCAAAAGGAAAACCAGAATTCCTGCTATGGAGGCCAGTGGCAGGGACCTGCTTGCTCAGAGCTGTCACCTTGGACCCATCTGGCTGTGGCTGACCTCCTGGCCAAATGGGGCCAGGAGGACATGCTTTGACAGTTCAAACAGGCCACCACACCCAGAACATCTTCCGGGTGATAGCTGCCCAGACGGCTGGGCAGGGGGCACAAATGGCAGTAGTGCCGCACAAAGGCCAACCCTGCAACTGCAGTCCACTGGATCTGGCCATAGAATGTTTAAGGAACAGATAAAAGCAATCTATGAACCATTAATGTTTATTTTTAGAACTTATGCATGACAAGTAATGTCCCAGAATGCCACAGAAGGGCAAATATTGTACCTGTCTTAAAAAAAAATATATAGACTAATCAGTCTATAATTATAGACTAACCTGGCAAGATACTGAAACAATGCATTAAGCTTTAAGCTTTTTTTATTATGCCTTAACACCTAGGGCATAATAAAAAACAGACAGTATGGATGTATCAGAAATAAATCATACTACAATCTAGTTTCCTTCTCTGACAAAGCAACTTTTTCTTTGTGCATAAGGGTGCAATAGATGAGATATGTATTGACTTTAGTAAGACTTTTGATACAATTTCCCTAGACTTCCTATCTTGATAAGAAAATTAAGGGAATTTTGTCTAGATTGAATTGCTATTTAGGTGGGTTGACAACTGATCAAAAATGTATTATGAGTAGTTATCGCTGTCCAGTAACTCACTATCAAACTCAAAGGGCATATAAAGTGAGGTCCCACAGCATTCTCTCGTGCATCTGACAGTATTCAGTATTTTCTTTAACATCTTGTGTAACAGAACAGAAAATAACCTTACAAAATATGCAGTTGTCACCAGGTTAGGTGGGTTTACAGGTCTAAACATAAATGACATTCAGAAAAGACAAGTGCAAAACACTATAGTTAGTGCAGCCCAGAATGAGATTTGCCCTTATTGCAGCAGCATCATGTTGTTGACTCAGTCAGTTTGTGGTTGCTATAAGTGCTAAATCATTCCTATGGTACTACCATCTAAACAAGCTGTATTAATGCATTGGGATTTTCTGACCTAAGACAGGTCACATGTAAGGAATGGGAAGTATTAGTTCCATGCTACTTGGCACTGGCAGACAACATCCAGTTTGGGGCAACCTGCCTTAAGAAAAATATGGAGAAGGTCAAGACAGTTCAGCAGAGAGGAATGAGATGGATAAGCAGCTTTGATTTAAAAGGAAAGGTTGAAGGGATTGTGTTTATTTAGTCTAGAAAAATAGAAGATTGAAATGAAATATAATTAATCCTTCAAAATGCAAAAGGCAAGTGGTCAATTGTTTTGCCTGACAACTGGCTTTAGGACAGTGGTTCTCGTTTTTTGTGGGTTTTTTAGGTTCAAGGCACCCCTCCACAACTTTTGTGAATTGAGCAGCACCACATTAAAAAACAAACAAACAAACAAAAAAAAAACAACCTAACTTAAAGTGCTTACTTCCTTGCAGAGGTGCCATTCAGTGAGGAGCCAGGAGATAGCCAAGCAGGGAGGAACCTGAGCCTGAATATAATTGCTTATATCCTCACACTTCATGGCACCCTTCAAAGGATCTCTCAGCACCCTAGTGTGGCCCAGCACCATGACTGAGAATCACTAGTGTAGGACAAAATGGTAATTACCTTCCCTTGCAGAAAAGATAATTTAGGTTGGATATTAGCATAATCTTGCTAACTATGAAGAGAGTGGAATCATGGAAAAAAGCTACCTGGGAACATGTGGGATATTTGTCACCATGGGGTTTAAGGATAAGTTAAACAAACAAATGTCAAAGACGTAGTAAGTTTACTTGATCATGCCTCAGCATAGAAAGCTGGCCTTGATGACCCCCGGGGCTCACTTCCAGCCCTGCATTTCTATCACTCAAAAAGTCTATGTTCTCTTTTCACTAAAAAGTTACTGGGCTCAGCACAGGATTCAGTATATGAGATTCATGGCTCTGTGTACACAGAACATCAAAGTAGATTACTATAATGCTCCCTTCTGGATTTAAAATCTGTTAGCCAGAAACAAGGCGATAACGATAAAAACTCTGGGTGCAAATGAAAGCTGCCCATGTGTCCTCTGAAGAAGCAGAAGTATGGAATAAAACCACAGGGTCTTATGCAATTGCCAGAGTTGATAACTGATACTAGTCATTCATAAGAATCATGCAAATTACTAGCTAGGGTCTCTTGAATGGGTGTTGCTATGCAGCACAAACTAACCAAGTCACCTCCTTATACATTCATACCATAGGAGGTCATTGAATTGGTCATTAAGGACCAAGGTTGTTCTAAGGAGCAATAGCAGCTGATTCCCTAGTCTCAGTCCCATCTCCATCAGGTCTTTGGGCTCTTGTTAATTTAGAGACCTTAATACATATGCATTGTGTAGGGAGAAATTGTATGCTGAGGAGGGTTCTTCCAGAGATCTGCACAAAACCTGCACAGCTCCTGGTAGGGACATTCAGTTGCTCCTCTCCCATGTGCAGCCCTATACTCCCAATCAGTTATTTTAAACTGAAAGCAGCAGTTGAACCTGGAAGAATAGATATAAATTCTTCACAACAGAAAGAGCACTGCGTGCACATGCGTGAGTGTTAGAGCTGTGAAAAGCAGCACCATTTTGCTTTGACTTCTGTTTTGACATTTTGATGGAACAGTGTTTCGTTTCATGTTTAATTTTGTTTTGAAAGCACTGTTCCATCTCATTTAATCAAAACAGTCTTCAAACATGGAGAAACATGAAACTGGAGGAGGAGCAGCCTCCTGTGATCGCAGGCAGATCGGGGGACCACACCCCTGGAGGAGTCAGATCCCTCCGGGGGGTGTGGGCAGAAGGATGCTGCTGCTGCTTGGGACCAGCACTGGAAGCTGAACCTGGTGGAGGAAGGCAGAATGAAGCCCTGGTGATATGCTCCACTTCCCCCCACCCCACTGGGCTCAGCTCCATGGGGCTGGGAGCCACTGGGTGCTTAGCCCGGTGAAGGGAGGTGGGGTGCAGTGCCAGGGCTGCATGCTACCTCCCCCCACTGGGCAGCAAGCCACTGGGCACTGAGCCCTGTTGATGGGGGTGGAGTGCAGCCTCAGTGCTACAGGCTGCCTCCCCACACCAGGCAGCAAGCCACTGGGCGCCGAGCCCAGTGGAGGGAGGTGGAGCACATCCCTGGCTCTGCCAGCCTCCCATCACTGGGCTGGGCTCCTTGGAGCTGGTGGAGCCAATCAGAGTGCAGCCCGGCATCAGGAGGTGGGCAGAGCCAGTGCTGTCTCCCAGAGGGCTGGGGAGGGGAATTCAGCTCAGCTGGGCTCAGTTCCCTTCCCCATCCCGATCGCAGCGCTGGGGAGGGGAACTGAGCCCAGGCTCAGTTCCCCTCCCCTGTGGTGCAACCTGCAGCCTGGCAGCAGGAGGTGAGGAGAGCCAGGGCTGCACTCCTCACTGGGCTGAGCCACATGGGGCTGCGGAGCCACTCGGATTGCAGCCCTGGCTCTACCCTGCCTCCCACCACCTGGCTGCTGCTTCATAACTAGAAATGTTTCAAAACTTAGCCTCAAAACAAAATGAGGTTAGTTTCAAAGTCCTTCATTTTATTTCAGTTTTGCTGTTCCAAGCTCGAAACGAGTTGAGACAGCTTTGAAATGAAACAGCTGGTGAAATTTTGCACAGCCCTAATGTGTGTGCGTGTGTATGTGTATGTGTGATCTAGTCCATAAAATTGCAACTGTTTAGAAATGGAAAGATACAAATCACAGACATAAAGCCATGACTAGGGCGCTACAGAAAACAGAATCATGGGCTGTTTCATTGGCATTTCAATGAATCCTAGCTAGGTTTCAATTTGGTTCCTAGGTTCCTACAAATTCTCCCCATGACTCCTGGTGGGCTGACAGGGACCCAAGAGCCTGGAAGCCTGACAAGCTCACAGGCCACTGACTCCATGACAACTAGGAACCCCAAAATTTCCAGAGTCCACAACTCTGCAGCAAACCACCACATGGACTGTCTGTGAGCCAACAATTGACTAGATAACTCACAGGCTCCATTCCTTTCCATGGTGAATGTTGGAGCTTTTAGTTTTCATTCTAGATCAGAATTAAATCAAATTCTGAAATAACGAAAAAAACCTACAAAAGGCCTTTTCTCCAACCAGTTCTTGTCATAGCAGTTTTCAGTCAGATACACCTACTGTGATAAAATACTATAGTTATTATTGACCTGTGGGGTCAGACCAACTCTCAGGATCTCAATATTGTGCTGTTAGACAGGAGGGTGTAACACAATTGCACATATACAAACACACAAATCAATTAGGTGCATACACATGCACACTACCAGCTCAGGCACAGGCACATACACATTCAAACCAGCCTAGGCATATGCATGCCTATCACCAATTCAAGCATATACACTATACACCCCAAAATTTAGACACAGATCACTAATTCGTATAACATGCACACAATGTCATACACACACACACACACACACACTCACAATGATATCTATATATGTATGTATATATCTATATATATATATATGTATCTATATCTATATATATATAGATCTCTCTCTCTATATATATATAGATAGATAGATATATAGATATAGATATATATATGTGTGTGTGTATTCACTAATTCACACACACATACCACCCACCACACATACACACACGTCAGTTCCTAAGTTGGGTGTTGTGATATGTATGTATGTATGTGCTTGGTGTACTTGGGATATCTGGGGAAAGGTTTAGGTAAGAAAGTAGAAGTGTAAGGAGTGAAAGTTGCTGGGAATGAAAGTCACCGGGACTGGGATTAGAACCAGTAGACGTAGAGGGGCCTGGGCTGAAGAGGCTCGGGGGTAACTTTAGTTAATTGATCTTAACCAATTAAAAGACAAAGCCCAAAACCTACAAAACCTTGGTGTACTTGGGATATCTGGGGAAAGGTTTAGGTAAGAAAGTAGAAGTGTAAGGAGTGAAAGTTGCTGGGAATGAAAGTCACCGGGACTGGGATTAGAACCAGTAGACGTAGAGGGGCCTGGGCTGAAGAGGCTCGGGGGTAACTTTAGTTAATTGATCTTAACCAATTAAAAGACAAAGCCCAAAACCTACAAAACAGGAGTGATGCCAGCACAGAGGCTGGGACTGGAGCCAGAGCTAGGGGGGAGCTGAAAAGGTAGGTAGGGAGAGGGAAAATGGGACTAAGGGAGCTGAAAAGGTAGGTGGGGAGAGGGAAAATGGGACTAGGGGAAAGTGTGGGTGTTAAAGAGGGGCTCTGGGTGTGGGGATCCAGAGGGTGGCTCCCGGGCAGCTACAGAAATTGCAGGGAGCAGCAGTAGGTGCTGGGAGCTGGAGAAAGGCTCCAGCTGCTGAAGAAAACTGCAGGACAGCCAAGAGGAGCTGGGAAGCTGGGGGAAGGTGGGGGGAGGACTACAGAAGGTGTGGGGGAAGCCTGAAAACAGAGAGAGGGACAGCAGAAAATCACAGGAAAAGTGGCAGGAGAGACTGAAAGGCAGCAGAGCATCAGGAAAGCAGAGAAAGGCAGCAGAAAGTCACAGGGAAAAGGCAGTAGATATCATGGGAGGCTGAAAGCCAACAGGGACAGCAGGAAAGCAAGGAGAGTATGAGAGGTGGCAGAAAAGGGGAAATGGAATTAGGAGGGGATCAGGAAACTAGCAGAGAGGGTGGGGACTGGAGCTGAGAGAGAGAGAGAGAATGAGGCTGGAATTTAAGATAGAGAAGGGACTGGGATTCAGTAAAACATGACCCAACTCGGGGTTGCAAATGACAGTGGTTTTATTGAACAGGGGAGATGGTGACATAATGTCTTATTGGTTCCCTTGCACCCCCCACCCCCCCACACAATGGTATCTGGGGTTAGAGAGGCTTGGTGCAAGGGCTGAAGTCCACTGAAGTCCAGAGGAGAGAGAGAGAGACAGAGAGAGAGAGAGTCCAAATTGTAGGAGGAGGTGTGCAGGTAATATGTACCTATCCCAGGCTGGAAAGGGGTCCTTGTCCAGTAGGTGTTGTCCAGAGGGGGGTTGCCGGCAGGGCCTCTGGGTAGATAGGTGGTGTGGCATGGTGCTGGTCCAGATGGAGAGGGCGTCCCACTGGGTCTGTCTTCACTGCCCCTTTTTATAGGGGCAGACCTTGTGTGACCCTAGTGACAGGAGGCACGCCCAGGCAAGGGTCAGCCCCTGACGTACTGAGCATGTGTGCTCCATGTAGGGATGTGCAGTTTCAGGTGTCTGTAATGGTGGGGTAAATGATAGAGTTGCTGGTTCTGCAAGGTCTTTTGTATTTCAAATGTTGGTCTTGTCTAGTCAAATGCTGGTCTTGCTGGGTGAGGTCCATGGTTCCTCGATGAATCAATGTTAGGTGATGGCCCAGTTGTTACAGGCCATTCAGTAGAGGCCTGCTACCATTGTATTTCAATCATTCTCAATCATTCTAATAAATTGGGGAACCAACTTACATGGTGTCACAGCCCAAAGTTGTGGTTTTTTGTTTGTGTGTGCTTTGGCACCGCTAAATTATGTTCCCGCTAAATTGCAGCTCCTTTGCATGGTGGAGTTTTCTGCTGCAATAGGAGAACCCGCTTGCAAAAAGAGTATTTCCCGCCAATTTGTAGCCTTCTTTGCATGGTGCATTTCTTTTGCAT
>NW_005843346.1:62533-64391 GCF_000455745.1 Alligator sinensis | reverse complement strand
GCCCGATGCCTACGATATGCTCGGGAGAGTGAAGAACCGGCGCTGATCGGCTGGTTCCCTCCTCTCATGGCAGCTAGATTAAGGGGTCGCGAGCTTCCATCTGAGCTCTGCGAAGATCTGGAGACGGAGGAGCACACCTCAGATAAGAGAGTGGCCTTGTGGTACGACAAGGGGGGAGAATGTAGTGAAACTTTTCGTACAATTACTAATCTTATATATAAGAATTTAAGTTTGAAAGCCCAGCTGCAGATGGCTGTTCAGGCAGTCAAAGAAGCGGCTGAGAGAAGGGATCCTGAAACGCCACGGCAAGATGGCACCGAGCAAGAGGGAGACCGCGTGGAGGAACCGGAAGAGAAGGGTGGAGCTTCAGAGGAACCCGCGAGAGTTCAGTTAGCGACTCCGCCCATCGACGCAGTGTCGTCTCCGGCAACCCCGCCTAGCGACGCAGCGACGCCTCTGCTGACCACGCCCTCCTGCCAACGAAAGGGAGAATCAAGCGGAGGAGTGCATCCGCCCCTCTTGCCTGAAGCAGTAACAGCCGTAGTGACTCCCGCAGCAGTAGTTCAGCCTACAACAATGACTAACCGAGTTGCTACTGCCTACTAGGCTTGCACCAGAACTGAATTACAGGATTTAGGCAGGGAATCAAAAATCCAACCTGAAGAATCTCTAGCTGTATGGTTGGGACGTTTGGTCGTGGAACTTGGATCTGACCTGCTAAACCAGGAAGAAGCAAGCTTCTTAGTCAGACAAGCTTCGTGGAGTAGAGGACATGTCACTGACATTGACATGATAGCGGTCAACGTTCACTGGCCTATTCCACTGCCAGCGCTTGTTGCAGGACTGATTGGACAGAAAGCCCACATATGGCATGAAGGACGACCAGAATATACCGGCGCAGAACATCTCATGCTGGCAATCATCTGAGTCTTGTACTGTGCCTGGAACCCAAGAGCATGTGCGCTGGGACTGACATCACTCCAGCGAATAAGACCATGGCCTCACCGTCATCTACGAAATCCCAGAACCGTTCCAATAACTGTTCACAGTTTAGATAGTTGCCTCGAGATTTATGGACGGAAGAACATCGCCGTTCTCCGGATTCTGCTCAGTCCAATGGTAAACCAACCCGTAAGCAATCTCCTTCATCAGTTGTCAAGACTGCGTATCCTAATGGAGCCAAGATCATCTCTTGATCGGGACTGTCGACACCCGACTGAACTTCAAGGCACCAGACATCGTGAATCTGACCTTCCATCAGTGCCACCAAGAACCCTAGAGGAGCGATACATGTTTGGATTTCTCCTACAGCGTTCTGGACTTAATAAGCGACAACTTCGGATTTTAGGGGATGCAGGCCAATGGCAACTAGCCTATGAGTTAGGTTTCCATTATTTAGAAGAACTAGACAATGGTTCATCTACGATCTCATCTAGTTGAGTGCTTATAGAGAAAGGATAGCATAGTTTCCTGAAAATTTTGTAAATATGTTGAGACATGTTAACCTATTTGTTTTTGAGAGTTTTGTTTACAGATCCGAGATTCAGAGTGCATGGTGAAGAAAAGCCCTGAGAAGGATGACAACGTGGAAGAACTGAGGGCCTGATGTGCGACTTCGCCATGACGCCCACTGAAGTTTGATCGTGCAGTTTTGTTATGAATCAGATTATGTGTTTGTGTTGATTATTGTTTTTTGATTATTCTGTAACTCAATTCCAGGACAGCGAATTTTGTGTTTGTTTATTTGTTTGTTTGCTTATCTGTTCGTTTGATGACTCACGACAAGGCTCTAGATATGAGTATATAGCATAATTTAGCTATGCTCTCAGCAAGGGGGGATGTCACAACCCAAAGTTGT